>NW_004444105.1:3163087-3171586 GCF_000243295.1 Trichechus manatus latirostris
CTGGTGGGTTTAAACCACTGACCTTTTGGTTAGCAGCCAAACACTTAACCACTGCACCACCAGGGCTGTTTCTGCTTAAAGTACCTTATTTTATAATTTTTACTATTGCAACTCACATGATACTCTAGGGACTTGGAGATTTCCACTTCTTTGCAAATGTATTTGAAAACACTTATAATGACTATCTGCATGATAATAACTTTAAAAGCTAGATGTCTTCAATTCTCCAGGAACCTGAACTTGTCATTTGTATTAAAATATCCAGACTACAAGGTAAGTTCTAGCTGAGTCTGGGGAAAATTTTATAAAGAAGCAAACAGTTCTTAAAAATCAAATTTGTATGACATTTTTTTCTTTGTGTCTGGACTATTTTTTAGAGGGCTTTACTTAATACTTAGTATTTTTTGTTGCATTTTGAAAACGTCTTTGCAAAGGAGAGGTTTTACTTCATTTGTATTTTCCTAATCTTACTGCCAGGTTTTATTTGTAAAACAAATATTACTTGCAAATCAGATTTATTTGCATGGATCACATGAGAATAGTATATGCTTTTCTGAGAATTTATACATAGCACTTTTTTTTTATTAACCAACATTAAAGAAGAAATGTGCTCTCCTGATATTTTGTAAATATTTGGGGTATTTTGTGAGTAAAGTACAAGGTAAACTCTCATTTGACTAATCCTTAAATTCAAGTAAAATTAATTAGTCATCAGCTATCTAAAATTGAGTGTATTTTCCACTTAGCTAGTTTTGGTGTGAAACACTAAGACAAAGCATCAAACATCAGCCTTGCATCTGAATAAGGTACATATTAAAACAGTAGGGCATTTGTTGGGGTGCTTTCCCTCCTGCTGCCAACTCTCCTCTGTTTTTAAGTCATTTCACACCCTAGGTTCTGAAAACACACATAAGAAGAGCGCTCAGTGTTGCCAAACACAACAAAGAGAACGGGAGCAGACTTGGGCACAGGCCCGCACACACCACAGATAATCCCATTTCCCTCCAACAGCTTTCCCAGCCTTCCTTATGGGTGTCTGCAATGGACTCAATTGTGTCCCCCAAACAATATCTGTCAATTTGGCTAGGCCATGATTCCCAGTATTGTTATGATTGTCTATCATTTTGTCATCTGATGTGATTTCCCTATGTGCTGTAAATCCTATCACTATGATGCAGTGAGATAGATTAGTGGTAGTTATATTGATGACATCTACAAGATCAGATAGGGTCTTCAGCTAATCTCTTTTTACATATAAGAGAAGTGAGCAGAGAGACAGGGGGACCTCATTCCACCAAGAAAGCAGTGCTGGGAGCAGAGTGCATCCTTTGGACCTAAGGTTCCTGCGCTGAGTTGTTCCCAGACCAAGGGAAGACAGATGCATCACAAGGACCTTCCATCAGAGCCGACAGAGAGAGGAAGCCTTCCCCTGGAGCTGACACCCTAAATTTGGACTTCTAGCCTACTAGACTGTGAGAAAACAAATTTCTCTTTATTAAAGCCATCCGCTTGTGGTATTTCTGTTATAGCAGCGCTAGATGGCTAAGACAGTGTCTATGAACGACAGGGAGCCTCCAGGCATCCACAGCCACAAAGGCAGGTTATCTCAGAGGCCTCGAAGCCCATATGATCTAGTGGAACCTGCCGATCATGCCAACAGGAGCTACAATCTTCAAGGCAGACCAGCACCTCAGAATCACAGTCTGAACTAAGCTGCACCTAAGACTGAAGAAGAGCACAGACCCTGAAAACTAAAACAACTCTTTACACACCAGAACTCATTTTCATAACCTATGAAAATCACAGAGCTTTATGAGTCAAAGTTTATAAGGAGAGGCTCTGGGAAGATCTACAGAGGAAAATTATGCTCCTTCTGGACAGTAGGTCCCTGGGTGGAATTTATGCTCAACTGCTAACCTAAAGGTTGACAGTTTGAACCCACCCAGTGGTACCACAGAAGAAAGACCTGGCAATCTGTTTCTGTAAGATTAACCCGTTGCTGTCGAATTGATTCCGACTCCTGGTGATCCCTGTGTCACAGAGAACTGCTCCATAGGGTTTTCTTGGTTGTAATCTTTATGAATAGATTGTCAGGCTTTTCTCCTATAAAGTTACAGCCAGGAAAACCTGATGAAGCAGTTTTACTCTGTAACACATTGCGTCGCCATGAGCTGGAATTGACTCAACAACAAAGGGTTTGGTGTTCTGAGTTTTTGTGAACAGTATTCCAAAATATTCAAAATTTCTGACGAGGGTGAGTTTAACTTAGGGGAAGTAGATATGGTGGAAAGAACAAAATTTCGAGGTGAAATTAATCTGGATTCAAATGCAGACTCTTTAATTTGCTCTTCTAAAGTCTTCTTCTCCTGGCAGACATAGGTGAGAAAAGTAAAAACAAAACGAAACAGAGTCAGAGCTGCCTTCACATAACCATGATTTGGCAGGTGAAATATACAATTGGACCAGTGATGCTGCCAAGGCGACCTCAGTGTCACAAGTCAGGTCATGGTGAGCACACCCAGAAGCAATGAACCTGGTCCAGGACACCCAGAAAGGCTTCCCCATTGCATCAGATGGAATGGAAGGTGTCAAGGTGAGAAAACATAAGTGCAATGTCCCTGTCACAGGGAACCAGAGGGTTCAGAAGCTGAAGGTGGCTCTCCATCCCTGAACAGCTGGTTCAGGCAGTGTGGGTGGGCCATGGCAAGGGGATGGATGGATGAGAAGCTGGAGGCAACAGCCACTTGAGCCAAGTCTAGACTCTTCCCTAAGGGCAACAGGAAGGCACTGAAAACCAGAAACACAAAGTGGCCTGATCAGGTTTGTTTTTACAAAGAGTTTACTTTTGCTGACACCAGAGGAAGAAGACACTAGAAAAAATGAAACTGGTGGCAGGGAGTCAGGTATGATGCCTGTGGGAAAGCTCAGGAAATAATCTGTACCTAAAGGAAGGTGATAGCAATGAGGGGGGCAGAGAGGCACTCAGATGGGAGGGGTATTTAGAAAGTAATACTCATACAGTTTGGAGCCCTGGTGGCCCAATGGTTAAGAGCTCAGCTGCTAATCAAAAGGTAGGCAGTTCGAATCCACCAGCCGCTCCTTGGAAACCCTATGGGGCAGTTCTATTCTGTCTTATAGGGTCACTATGAGTCGGAATCGACTTGATGGCAATGGGTTTTGGTTTGGCTCATTGGATTTAGTGATTAAATGGAATGTGGCAGGAGTGCAGAAAAGGGAAGAGAAAGAGATAAGGTGATGACTCCCTATTAGCCTATTCCTGGATAGTGGTGCTATTCCAGGGAAGCAGGTTTGGCAAAGAGGTGTGTGAAGACTGCTATTTTGGTTTGGGAGATGTCGAATATGAGACATCAAAGCAAAGGTGTCCAGCAGGCAGTTAGATGTATTTGACCAGAGCTCAGAAGAGAGTTTTAGGGGAGAGACTGCTATTTTTGGAATCTCAAGGATGAGGTTGGTAACTGATGGCATACAAGTGGATGAGACCACTTAAGGAGAGTATGTAGATTAAGCAGAGTAAGAAGGAAGGACCAAGCCTAAGAAACACCCACATTCACACCCAAGAGTGGGCAGAGGCATCATCAAAGGAGGTTGAGAAGGGCACCAGAGCTTCTGTTTGGTTCTCATTGTACTCTCAGGACACAGGACAGCCCTGCTACAAAATGGACAACATGGACTTTTGTGATGTGAATTAGCTAACGATGAGCACCTAGTATTACAGAAGTCAGGGGAAGAGTGTTTGAAGAAGGAGAGTGCTCTCAAGAGAACCTAAAGTCATGTATACCTGCTGAGGGCATGCCCCTGGCCAAGAGCTATTATTGGTATCAATTCATAGCCAAGAGGAATGTGTATCCACAACTAGAAAAGTGGTAAGAGCCTTCTACTTGCTCACTCCAGCACTAAATGGAGCTGACTTATCCCAGAAGGGACTTAAAATAACTTCACTCACAACTCCCCAACATCTTTTCTATCTCCTATTGCCCCTAGCCTATCCTTGTGGGTGCCATTAGCACTTTGCCTCTGTCTACAGTCTATTAGAATTCACTCACCTTCAGTCCCCACCACCCACCCAGCTCCTTCTCCATGGGCCACCCCAAAGGCCTCCGCTACAACAGGGTCTACCTATACCCTGCGGGCATTTACAACTTACCCTGGTTATTATTAATTTCTTTTTTTTTTAGGAAAAAGAGAAATTGTTTATTAAAGAAAAATCACCTATGAAATATCTACTTAAATTAGCATGTCTGATATGAACATTTTGGGTTCAAACATGCTTTCATTCAAACAAGGGACTCTAACACAAATTCCTATGGGTAGATTCAAGCAGCGTTATGGGAGCCACAGGGAACACTCCTTGGAGAGGGGTGATCATTCAACTTCCCAGTGAAACAGTCGGTCACTTTTTGTAAATACTGTCAGATGCTAAAAATGCAGACTTACAAACTACCATCACAGAAGGTTTTTAAGCAGGAAGATTAAAAAGTAGGAGCAGACGCCGCCTCAAACAGTCCAGGCAAGGCTGTGAGGGAAGTTTCCAGCAGCCCCTCCCGCCAGTCCCGTTCTCCCCGCACCACCCCCAGCTGAGCTACTGGGCCTCCGAAGCCCTTGGCTCTTCAGTTACCAGTGAACCCACCGGGACCTCTGGGTAGCCCAAGCAGTGAGAGTAAGTTTCAGCTCTGCTGCAGGGGGAACAGCGAAGTGGCGCAACATGCGGTTCAGGGTCTGGGAGATCCTGGAGATCTGCAGCATGATGGGCCCTGTTTCGGGGTCATTCATCCACTATCTGCTGTTGAGCGGGTTCTGGAGCAGGTCTTCAAACCCAAGCAGTGTCTCAGTGTTGATCAGGCCCAACTCCACCACGGGGTTGTCCAGGATGGCTCGGAAGAGAGGGCTGTCAGGGGCCATGCCCTCATCCAGCTCCGGGGGGAGGGCTCCTGTCTCCCAGCAGCCACTCACAGGCCGCCTACTGCTGGTTGTTCACTCGGAGGGTGTCCATCGCTTCCTTCTGATCAAATCCCATCTCCATCAGGGAAATGACTCCCGCGCATCCGCCTGGAATTCCTTTTTCCTTTGAATCTTCTGTTATCTCACCTCTGGCCTCAACTCCTGCACTCATCCTAATGGGCGCCTCTGAGGAGGCGGAGGTGGGGACGGCGGCCCCAAGGTGCCTGGCGAGGCCTGGCCTGGAAGAGGTGTGTCTATGCCGGGTCTTCGCGTGCTCCATGAGCCACTCCGCGGGCTGAGTCACTGACTTTTGGTTCAGCCGCAGGACCTTCAAAGCTCCCGTCTGAGAAAAGCCCATCTCAGTGAGCTGCCGCAGGGAGGCTTCATCCACTCGCTCCTCTTTGTCCTCGTCCAGCATGGCATGTGCCTTTTTTTTTTTTTTTTTTAATTGTACTTAAGATGAAGGTTTACAGAACATATAGTTTCTCATTAAACAGTAAACATACTGTTTGATGACATTGGTTAACAACCCCACGACATGTCCATACTTTCCCTTCTCAACCTTGGGTTCCCTATTACCAGCTTTCCTGTCCCCTCCTGCCTTCTAGTCTTTGTCCCTGGACTGCTGTGCCCCATTAGTCTCGTTTTGTTTTATAGGGCTGTCTGATCTTTGGCTGAAGGGTGAACCTCGGGAGTAACTTCATTACTGAGCTAAAAGAGTGTCCAGGGGCCATACTCTCTGGGTTTCTCCAGTCTCTGTCAGGCCAGTAGGTCTGGTCTTTCTTTGTGAGTTGGAATTTTGTTGTACATTTTTCTCCATCTCTGTCCAGGACCCTCTGTTGTGATCCCTGTCAGAGCGAAGAGTGGTAGTAGCTGGGCACCAGCTAGTTGTACTGGACTCAGTCTGGTGGAGGCCATGGTAGTTGTGGTCCATTACTCCTTTGGACTAATCTTTCCGTTCTGTCTTGTTTTCTTCATTCTCCCATGCTCTCAAAGACCAGTGGAGTATCTTAGATGGCTGCTCACAGGCTTTTAAGACCCTAGAAGCTACTCACCAAGGTAGAATGTAGAACATTTTCTTTACAAAGTATGTTATGCCAGTTGAGCCAGATGTTCCCTGAGACCATGGTCCCCACAGCCCTCAGCCCAGCAACTCAGTCTCTCAGGGAGTTTGGAGGTGTCTATGGAGTTTCCAAGACCTTTCCCTGTACAAGTGGTGCTGTCTTCCCAAGTATTGTGTACTGTCTTACCCTAAACTAAAGTTACCATTTATCTATTGTCTATTTAGTATTTCCCCCTCCCACCCCTCTACTCCCTCGTAACCATCAAAGATTGTTTCTTTCTGTGTGTAAACCTTCCCATGAGTTTTTATAGTAGTGGTCTCATACAGTATTTGTCCTTATGTAATTGACTTATTTCACTCAGCATACGTCCTCCAGTTTCATCCATGTTATGAGATGCTTCACAGATTCATCATTGTTCTTTATCATTGCATAATACTCCATCATGTGTATGTACCACAGTTTGTTTATCCATTCATCTGTTGATGAGCATGTAGGTTGTTTCCATCTTTTTGCTATTGTGAACAATGCTGCCATGAACATGGGTGTGCATATCTCTATTAGTATGACAGCTCTTATCTCTCTAGGATATATTCCTAGGAGTGGGATTGCTGGATCATATGGTGCTTCTATTTCTATCTTCTTAAGGAAGTGCCATATTGTTTTCTAAAATGGTTGTATCGTTTTGCATTTCCACCAGCAGTGCATAAGAGTTCTGATCTCCCCACAGCCTCTCCAGCATTTCTTATTTCCAGTTTCTTTGATTCGTGCCAGTAATGCTGGGGTGAGATGCTATCTCATTGTGGTTTTGATTTGCATTTCTCTAATGGCTACTGATCGTGAGCATTTCCTCATGTGTCTGTTGGCCGCTTCAATGTCTTCCTTGGTGAAGTGTCTTGTTCATTTCTTTTGCCCATTTTTTAATTGGATTAGTTGTTGTAGAGGTGTTGGATTTTCTTGTAGATTTTAGAGATTAGACCTTTGTCTGATTTGTAGTGGCCAAAATTTTTTTCCCAGTCTGTAGGTTCTCTTTTTACTCTTTTGGTGAAGTATTTTGATGAGCATAAGTGTTTAATTTGTAGAAGATCACAGTTATCTAGTTTATCTTCTGGAGTTTGTGTGTTGTTGGTTATGGTTTGTATCCTGTTAATGCTGTGTATTAGGGCCTTTAGCATGATCTTATTTTTTCTTCTATGAACTTTATAGTTCTTGGCTTTATATTTAGGTCTTTGATCCAATTTCAGTTAGATTTTGTATATGGTGTGAGGTATGGGTCTTGTTTCAGTTTTTTGCAAATAGACATCCAGATTTGCCCCCAACATTTGTTAAAAAGACTGTTTGTTCCCCATTTGATGGACTACTTTGGGCCCTTGTCGAAGATCAGGTGACCGTAGGTGGAAGGATTTACATCTGGGTTCTCAATTCTATTTCATTGGTCCATGTATCTGTCATTTTACCAGTACCAGGCTGTTTTGATTACCGCAGCTATATAGTAACTTCTGAGGTCAGGTACTGTGAGTTCTCCTACTTTATTCTTCTCCCTCAATAGCGCATTAGTTATCCAGGCTTCTTCCCTTTGCATATAAAGTTAATGAGTAGTTTTTCCATCTCTTTAAAGAATGTCATTAGTATTTGGATCGAGATTGCACAGTATTTGTAAATTGCTGTGGGTAGAATTGTCATTTTCACAATGTTGAGTCTACCTATCCATGAGCATGGTTTGTTTTCCCATTTATGTAGATCTCTTTGGGTTTCTTGCACTAGTGTTTTGTAGTTTTCTTTGTTCAAATATTTTACATCCTTGGTTAGGTTTATTCCTAAGTATTTTGTTTTTTTAGAGGCTATGATAAATGATATTGTTTTCCTGACTTCCTTTTCATCGTTCTCTTTATTGGTGTATAAGAATCTAACTGATATTTATATGTTTATCCTGCCTCTCTGCTGAATCCTTCTGTTAGTTCCAGTAGTTTTCTTGTGGAGTCTTTTGGGTTTTCTATGTATAGTATCATATCATCTGCATATAGGGACACTTTAACTAATTCATTATCAATTTGGATGCCCTTTCTTTTTCTTGCCTTATTGCTCTAGGTAGGACTTCCTGCACAATGTAAAATAGGAGTGGTGATAAAGGGCATCCTTTTCTTGTTCCTGTTCTCAAGGGGAATGTTTTCAGCCTTTCTCCATTAAGAATGATGTTGGCCATTGGTTTTGCATAGATGCCCTTTACTATGTTGAGTAATTTCCCTTCTATACTTATTTTATTCAGAGCTTTTATCAGGAATGGGTGTTGGACTTTGTTAGATGCTTTTTCTGCATCAATCGAAATGATCATATGATTCTTTCCTTTTATTCATGTGGTGGACTACGTTGATTGATTTTCTAATGTTGAACCAACCTGCATGCCTGGTATGAATTCTACTTGGTCGTGGCATATTATTTTTTTGATATGATGCTGAATTCTATTGGCTAGAATTTTGTT
>NW_004444105.1:3172780-3174522 GCF_000243295.1 Trichechus manatus latirostris
ATGTTCTGTCCTTTACTGAGAGTGGTGTGTTGAAGTCTCCTACTATTATTGTGGAACTGTCAATTTGTCTTTTCAGTGCTGTTAGACTTCGTTTTATGTATTTTGGAGCCCTGCCATTGGGTGCATAGATTTTTATTATGGTTATGTCTTCATGATGGATCATCCCCTTAATCACTATATAGTGTCCTTCTTTGTCTTATGGTGGATTTTGTTTAAAAGTCTATGTTATTTGAGACTAGTATTGTCACTCCTGCTCTTCGTTGGTAGCCATTTGCTTGATACATTTTTTTCCATCCTTTGATTTTTAATAAATTCACATCTTTGTTTCTAAGGTGTGTCTCTCGAGGACAGCATATTGATGGATCCTGTACTTTTATCCATTCTGTCACTCTCTGTCTCTTTATAGATGCATTTAGGCCATTACATTGAGTGAAATTATTGATAGCTGTGAGTTTATTGCTCGTTTTGTAGTGCTTTTTTTGTGGTGCTGACATTTTCTTTGTTCCTCTTACTGTCCTGTGCTGAATTCCGTTTGTTTGTGGATTTTTTTTTTTTAATTTCTTGTTTTTGTAGATTTTGTTTTTACTGAGACTTTAGGTTTTTCTTCTTTATTTTGATGAGTAAGTTTGTTAACTTTCTTTGTGGTTACCATGAAATTTACCGTTATGTTTCTAAGTTTGAAGGAGTCTATTCTTACTTGCTATCGCCTTGCCTTCCTCTCCATTAGAAGGTTCTATACCTACACCATTAATTCCCTCTTTTACTGTTCTGATGTATTGTCATTTACAGATTAACCTCTCTGGTAACCTGTTGCAATTTTTTTGATTTTGGATAATCCTTGAGAGTTCATTTCCTAGGTTGGTATCTGGCTGGTACAGTCCTGTGTCCTGTATTCAGCCTGTAGTCTGATGTTGTTTGTTCTCAGACAGAAGGACTCCCTTTAATAATTCTTGTAAGTTTGGTTTGGTTTTTACATAGTCCCTTAATTTCTGTTTATCTGGAAATGTCCTAACTTCACCATCATATTTGAATGAGAGTTTTTCAGGACATATGATTCTAGGCTGGCAATTTTTTCTTTCAAGGTTTTATATATGTCATCCCATTGCCTTCTTGCCTGTAAAGTTTCTGCTGAATAATCTGAGCTTAGTCTTATCATTTCTCCTCTGTATGTAACTTTTTGTTTTTTTAAGCTGCTCTCAGGATACTTTGTATTTAGTTTTATCTAGCGTGATTCTGATATGCCTTGGTGATTTTCTTTTGGGGTCTATCCTATATGGGGTCCATTCAGCTTCTTGGATGGTCAGCTTTTCATCTTTCATGATATTGGGGAAGTTTTCTGTCAGCACTTCTTCAATGATCCTCTCTGGGTTTTTTTTTTGTTTTCTCCCCCTCTTCTGGAACTCTGATCACTCAGAAATTTTTGCATTTAATGGTTTCCCACATAATTCTCAGGGTTTCTTCATTTTTCTTTTTTCTATTTTCTGATTTTTCCTTAAAAATTGCTTGTCTTCAATTTCGCTGATACTCTCTTCCATCATTTCAAACCTGCTCCTCAGCCCTTTTATGACACTGTCCATTTCTGAAATCTTGCTGTTTATATTTTGGATTTTTTTTTTATTGTTGTAATTAAATGAAGTTTACATTCCAACTTAGTCTCCCATACAGAAATTTTTTTTTACATTGTTATGAGACCCCAACCGCTCACCGCATTCTGTGACAGCACACTCCTTCCCTCCACCCCT
>NW_004444105.1:3175262-3176553 GCF_000243295.1 Trichechus manatus latirostris
TTGTGCTGGCTTCCCCTATAGTGTGTGCTGTCCTTCCCTTGACCTAAGATGATTCTAATCTACTATCTAGTTCGTCAATAACCCTCACCCTCTCTCCCCACACCTGTAACTATCAAAGAATGTTTTCTTCTGTGTTTAAACCTTTTCTTGAGTTCTTATCATAGTGGCCTTATACACTATTTGTCCTTCTGTGACTGACTAAATTCACTCAGCATAAGTTCCAGCTTCCACCAAGTTATACAATGTTTCACAGCTTCATCATTCTTTATTGTTGCATAATATTCCATTGTATGGATATACCATAATTTGCTTATCTATTCGTTTGTTGATGGCCACCTAGGTTGCTTCCATCTTTTTGCTATTGTGAATAGTGCTGCGATGAACATGGGTGTGAGTACATCTATTCATGTGACGGCTCTTGTTTCTCTAGGATATATTACAAGGAGCGGGATAGCTGGACCCTATGGTACTTCTATTTCTAGCTTTTTAAGGAAGTGCCAAATCGAATTCCAAAGTGCTTCTACCATTTTACATTCCCACCAACAGTGTATAAGTGTTGCAGTCTCTCCACAACCTCTTCAGCATTTGTTATTTTGTTTTTAGGATTAATGCTAGCCTTGATGGGGTGAGATGATATCTCATTGTAGTTTTGATCTGCATTTCTCTAATGGCTAATGAACGTGAGCATTTCTTCACGTGTCTGTTAGCTGCCTGAATATCTTCTTTTGCGAAGTGGCTGTTCATATCCTTTGCCCATTTTTAATTGTGTTATTTGTCCTTTTGCTGAGGTTTTGCAGTATCTTGTAAATTTTAGAGAATAAACACTGATTGGAATTGTCATAGCCAAAATTTTTTTCCCAGTGTATAGGTTGTCTTTTTACTCTTTTGATGAAGTCTTTTGATGAGCATCATTTGATTTTTAGGAGCTCCCATTTATCTAGTCTCTCTTCTGGTGCTTGCGCATTGTTACTTATGGTTCGTATTGTGTTTATGCCATGTATAAGGGCTCCTAGCATTGTCCCTATTTTTTCTTCCATGATCTGTATCGTTTTCGAATTTATATTTAAGTCTTTGATCCATTTTGGGTTAGTTTTTGTACATGGTGTGAAATATGGGTCTTGTTTCAGTTTTTTGCATATAGATATCCAATTATGCCAGCACCATTTGTTAAAGAGACTGTCTTTTCCCCAATTAATGAACTTTGGGCCTTTGTCAAATATTAGCTGCTCTAGGTGGATAAGCTTGTATCTGGATTCTCAGCTCTGTTCCATTGGTCTATGTATCTGTTGTA
>NW_004444105.1:3179133-3190678 GCF_000243295.1 Trichechus manatus latirostris
GATATCTCTTTTTGTGTGTTGTTCACAGTTTCTTTGTTCTCCTCAATTTTCTGTGCTAAGTCATTTTTCTTTATGTATTTTTTTCATTTTTTTCTTTGTGGTTGATTTTCTGTTTGCTAGGTCTTTTTTTTTTTTTTTCCTACTTTTTTATTTTGATTTGTAGGATTCTTAGAGTCCTTTGTGGTTACCTTAATATTTACCCCCATGTTTCTAAGTTTATACCAGTCTTTTAATACTTTATATTGCCTTAACTTCCCCTGCATATAAAAAATCAATGTCTCCATTTTTTACATCCCTGTTTTTTGTTTTAATATTATCCTTTTTTACATATTGATATCTGTTTCCCTATTTTCAATGTTTTAGCCTTGCTGTATTTTCGATATCCATATCTCAGTCAGTATGTGGTTGCTCTGTCCTGTGTTCTAGTCTTGTGTTGTTAGCTGGTGTTATCTAATCATAGGACTTTTAGTATTTCTTGTCATTTTTGTTTGGTTTTTGCAAATTCCCTGAACTTTTATCTGGAAATGCCCTAATTTTGCCATCATATTTGAGGGACAGTTTTGTGCGTATATGATTCTTGGCTGACAGTTATTTTCCTTCAAGGCTTTATATATGTCATCCCATTGCCTTCTAGCCTGCATGGTTTCTGCTGAGTAGTCCAAGCTTATACTAATTGGCTCTCCTTTGTAGATGACTTTTCTTTTATCCTTAGCTGCTCTTAAAATTCTATATCTTTGGTTTTGGTAAGTTTGAATATATGTCTTGGTGACTTTCTTTTGGGATCTACCTTATGTGGGGTTAGATGATCATCTTGGATAGATATCTTCTCATCTTTCAAGATATCAGGGAAGTTTTCTGTCAACAAATCTTCAACAAATTTCTCTGTATTTTCTGTTATCCCCCCATTCTGTTACTCCAACCACTCATAGGTTATTTCTGTTGATAGAGTCCCAAATGACTCTTAGAGTTTCTTCATTCTTTTTAATTCTTTTATCTGATTTTTCTTCAAATAAGTTGGTGTCAAGAGCTTTATCTTCAATGTCACTAATTCTAACTTCTACTGCCTCAATTCTGCTCCTATGACGTTCTATTGAGTTGTCTAATTCTGAAATTTTATTGTTAATCTTCTGGATTTCTGATTGCTGTCTATGGTTTCTTGCAGGCTAGTAAATTTGGCATTGTGTTCTTGAATAATTTTAAGTTCTGATACTACTTTGTATGTTCCCTGGATATTTCTGCATTCTGTCAAATTTCCTTTCTAATTTCTAGAAGAGTTCTGTATATTAATCATTTGCATTCTGCCTTGGTAATTCCAAGAAGTTCTCTTCCTGTGGAGAATTTGATTTTTGTTTAGGGAGCTTGCTGAAGCCATCATGGACTACCTCTTTATGTGACTTGGTATTGACTGTTGTCTCTGAGCCATCAATAATTTATTATAATTTTATTTTGTATTTGTTTAGTGAGACCTAGCTTTTTATTTTGTTTTGATTTGATATGCCCAAAAAGGCTGCTCGTGTGCACTAGTTTGATTTTTGACACCTTTGGATCTCTAATGTCCTGTCACCAGGTAGTTAGTTTTGTAACTAAGTATGTGCACACAGGAGTCCATTAAATTTTCCTATATGGTGTTGTGGGGTTGTTAACCAATGTCATAAAACAACATGTGTACTACTGTTTCATGAGAAACTATTTGTTCTGTAAGCCTTCACCTGAAATACAATAAAAAAAAAAATTCCTATATGGGTTCAGCTAGGGTGTTCAGGCAGTCGGTCACCAAGTGTGTGATGCAGGCTTTCACCCCCGGTCCTAAAGAGGCATGGGTGATTGGTGCAGGCACTGGACTCTGGCTGTGGTAGGGGATCACATGCTGAGCCAGGCAGGGGGCTGACGGCTGCCCCTGAGAGTCTGAAAGGAAAGCGTGTCCCTATTCTCTAGGGTGAGTAGGTAGGTGAGTTTTGCAGCCGGACTATGAACACCGCACTCTGTTGGCTGTAAAGACTTGAGGGCGCCACTTTTTCTTGGACTCCTGTAGCAGGTGACTAGGCACTTTAGGTGATATCACCCATCCTCAAGCCCCTTCTGCAGATCGATAAAATTGCCAACTTAAAGGGCAGTGCTGTTTCAAGGGTCACAAATCTTCCAGTTCACAGCTGAAGCAGTTGAAGTTAAACTTCAGATGTTTGCCCTGTTGTACTGTGGTAGTGAGGAATAATGCTGTTGAGATGGGTCCCCACAAGTCTATACAGGGGTGTAAGGCACTCAGAGTCTGTGGACCCCTGATACCTGTGCCTAGCAAAGGAGCTGTGCCGACCCTGTGTTCCCGGCTTAGGGGAGCCAGTAGCTTATTTGTTCCCTCTCCAAGGCCAGGAGAGTGGGTCAGGGCGCCTTTTGGGATCTACTTCTGGCCCAGTGGACTCCCAGTGCAGAGCACAGAGGGAGGAGGTAAAAGGGAAAGAGGTTTTTCCCAAATGGGTGTTTTTGTTTGTTTTTTTAATCCCCACGAAAAGGTGCATGCATGTACTTATCTTAGCCTCTTGGGAGCTGCTTTTCACTGGTTCGGAGTGTCCAAGCAGAATCTCTGCTGCCGTGTCTCTCTCGATGTGGAAACTGCTTCCCGAGCATGTGCACAGCACAGCTGTTTGCCTGCTTCACTGTGAACTGGTGTGGCTGCAGCACCGCATTTTCACCGCTGTGGCTCTGGCGCTCTTCGCTTCTTCCAAACCGTCTGCCTCTCCCTGTTACTCAGATGGATTCCTCAACTTTGCCTTGATCAGGGCTCCTAGACTTTCATATAGAATCAAATCACTTGTTTTTGCAGGTCTTTGTTGTAAGCGGGATATAGGAACCATCTAACTACTCTGCCATGTTGGCCACGCCCCCCTCTTTTGGATTTCTAATTGTTGTTTTTGTATGATATCTAGTTGTGAGTTTATTTTGGCATTTTGTTCCTGTATTATTTTCCTGAATTCTTCCATTTTTTTTCTGTATTTTCCATGAATGTGTCTTCCATTTCCATGGATTTGTCTATTTTTTTCCTAATTTTTGTCTGTTCTTTGCTTCAACTCTTGGTTAGCTCTGAATATGAGAGATCTGAATTCCCTTTCTGGTAGTTCTAGTGCCTTTTCTTCTACTAGAATGTAATCTGGTGTTTTATTTTGGATGCGTACTGGAACCATCCTTTTTTTAAAATATGTTTTGATATTGTCTGCTGTCTTCAGGACATTCAGTAGTTATTTTCCTCGTTTATTTAGATTTGTTTCATCCTGCTTTTTTGTTTTATTGGGTTATGTCTGAGGAAGCAGGCTGTGCGTTTTTGTTGTTTGCTCATCCGTGAGCATGATGCTGTTCACTTCCTTTTCCAATGGGCAGGGTCTGTTGCTCAGCTATGGTGCAGCAGGGAAGGTCCAGCTGAAGGGGAGTTGCTGGGATGAGCTGTTTGTGGTACATATTAAGGCTGACAGGGCAGGCTGGGGGTGTTATGTTCAGTGCATGTTATAGGTAGGCAGGAAGGAGGGGAGAGATTGAGATGTGTGGAGCTAAGATATGTATGGGAAAGAGGAGAGAGTAGAGGGAAACAGGAGCCAAAAACAAACAAGAGTGCTAGGGGAACTTTCCATTGAAGTGGAGGGATAAGAGACCGAGAAATGGAGAAAAACAAAAAGGAAAAGAAAGAGAATAAAAGAAAAAATACATAAAAATCAGGAAAAAAAAAGAAGAAAAGAAAAGCCCCTAGGGATCCCACCAGTGCAGCTGTGAAGACTGGGGAAGTGGCTTCCCGGCTGTGAAGTACTACAGTCTGGCTAGAAGGGGTAGATGTGTCACACAGCACCAGGTATTCAGAGACAGGAAGAGAAATGTAAGTATAGAGAGATGAAACACTGAGAAATGAAGAAAGACAAAAACGGCAAAAGAGAGAAAAGAAAACAAAAACAAAAAAGAAAAAGGAAATGTCCCCAGGTATCCCACTGTGCGGCTGCACAGACTGAAGAAGTAGCTCCAAAGCCGCACAGTACAACCCAGCTAGAAGGGACTCCCAAGCCAAGAAAAGAAAAAGAAAAAAAACAAACAAACAAACAAACAAACAAAAAAAGCAAATTGAAACAGAACAAATCAAAACAAACAAAGCCCCGGGTATCCCACAACCATGGTGGCACGGGCCGGGAAGCAATTCCACAGTCAATAGGCATCTCATAGCCTCTCTGGAAGAAGTAAAGATGGCACATGGAGCCATGTATTTGACAGAAAGGAGGGGGAGGTGGTGACAGGTATGGAAGAAACCAAAAGGATCAGAAAAAAGCAACACCAGCAACAAACGACACTCCGGAAGCCAGCCTGTGTGGGCGGGTGGAATCCATGCCACACAGGCCTGAAGCTGGTGCCTCCCAGCCAGGAGACTGTGGTCTCAGGAAGCAGAGGAGGCCGAGTGGGGGTGAAGGGTAGGGGATGGGAAAGTGTATGTTACTGGTTACCGGTTGTTCTGTCTCCTGCTGGAAGCCCCGTGAAGCTGCTTTCCCATACTCCGTGTTCTCCAACCTCCGACAGGAGTCCAAGATGGTGAATCCGTGCTGTTAGCTGATAGGTGACCTCTGCACGTATCTCTCCTCGCTCCTGTTCTCTGACAGTTTCTTATTCCATTCAGTACTTGGCTGAGTTCTTTATCTCTTCATTTGATGCTTTGGGTTTCAGGATTGACATTTGTCTCTGTCTGACTTAGTTTTTCGAGTCTTTGCTGTGGAGGGATGGCATGGTGCTTCTGTCTGTAGCTCCATGTTGCCCGGAAGTCAGCATGTGCCTTCTTAAATAATTCAATGGCAGCGGGGTTCAGTAAGAGCAATTTCTGTGCCACCTCAATGAGAAATACTAAACTTTTCTGGAGTTCTGTCTGGAAGTCTCGCATGTTGGTCTGCACCACGCCCAGTCCATGTTGTAGGAAGGCAGACTGGCTGTTGCTCAGAATAGAGCATCTCTGGGCCTTTCTGGTCTTGTTTTTTCTTTTCTTCCACAGAGACATCAGCCATCTTCAGAAGTACAGTTGGGGCTCAATTTTTTTTAAATCAATTATAAGACATCTTTATCTGGAACGTTCTGTTCTAAGATTTTTTTGGTATCGTTCAGCACCTTCTCTGAAGCAGCATGTATTAATTTTATGATGCATTACACTCTTGGGATATTCTAGGCTCCCATATGTACAGTGCTTGAGGCAGCACTCCTTAAGCTTCTCCACCGAGGTGTCTTCAGTCACCTCCTCCAGCCACTCACCACCATCAGCCATGCATATCATCTCCTCCTACACCAACATAGCACTGCTGCCGCCTCAGATATCTACGCCCACCTCCTAGGCGGTGAAGGTCACAGTCCTTCTCCGGCCGCCCATGCCCCCACCCACCTTGGCTCCCATCGGTCCAGCCGCCCATCACCCGACGTGGCCTCAGCAGTCACCTCCCTCCCACTGCCTATTACTAATTTCTGTGTATTTGTTTTATTTTCTATTCAACTATATTATGAAGCCCTGAAGGCAAGGACCTTTAAATGGTTATTCTGCATCCATGACGCTTACAACAATGCCTTGAGAATATCAAGCCTTCAATAAACAGGTGTTGGTTGACCAGACCCTATGGCCTCATTGACACTAGGCCATCTAATCAGTCACAAACAGAACATTGGCAGTGTTAGGCATGTCTGAGTACTTGTCTTTCTCATCCATAAGGAATGCCAGAGTTAGAAATAAAAGTTCTTACTAGAAATACTTAAAATGAATAAAAAATATATTAACTAATCTTATTGAAAATCACAACTGTTTTTGTAAACATGTGTTTCTAACACTACTTATTTTATTGTTCTTTGGTAAATTTAGCTACAAGATAAAAGCAGTGCTTCCAGAACATAAGGTTTCTAAGAAAGCCTTCAAGGGCAAAGTGTCCTTTCTTCCTGAGAGCATCTTGCTGTGTTTTATCTCTGAAGGACACAAACACTTCCCACCTCAGGCTCCTGAAGTCCCACAGCCCATTAGTGACTGAGTTGTCATAATATCAGCATTGCCAAGTGCTCCCAGGTGTGAATTATAAGTCTTAGGAGAGAGGGGACAACTGAAGAACATTTTGATTGAGGAGAGAGCCAAATTTTCTTTAACAATACACTGTACAATAGTTTGCTTTTTTTTTTTTTAGTATAGATAGTAAATATTCACATATAATTAATCAACAGGCAAATATTCAAACATAAGTAAAACATAGATCATCTTAGAAGTGTAAACTGACTTTATTAATATTGGCTTTTATTTTTTTTTAAATATTACTTCATTAGCTTTAAATGTGACCACTGACTACTTTGAAAAATGCTGGAGTCCGGGTTTTAGCTCAGTCATTAACAAATCATGTTGTTGTTGTTAGTTGCCGTGGAGTCAGTTCTGACTCACAGCGACCCTATGTATAAAAGAATGAAACATTCATTGCCCAGTCCATTGCACAATGTTTTCTTGTTATCTATAAGGTTTTCATTGGCTAATTTTTTTGGCAGTAGATTGCCAAGTATCTTAGTTACCTAGTGCTGCTATAACAGAAATACAAGTGGATGGCTTTAATAAAGAGAAAATTTTTCTTTCACAGTTTAGGAGGCTAGAAGTCCAAATTCAGGGAGTCAGCTCCAGGGAAAGGCTTTCTTTCTCTGTCGGCTCTAGGGGAAGATCCTTGTCATCAATCTTGCCCTAGTCTAGGAACTTCTCAGCGCAGGGATCCCGGGTCCAAAGGACACGCTCTGCTCTTAGCTTGGTGGAAATGAGGTCCCTCTCCTCTCTGTTCACTTCTCTCTTTTATACTTCAAAAGATAATTGGCTCAAGATACAACCATTCCTGTAGATTGTGTCCTGCCTCATTAACACAGCTGCCTCTAATTCTGCCCCATTAACATTATACCTCATTGCTATTGAGCCAATTCCAACTCATAACAACCATATAGGTCAGAGCAGAACTTCCCCATAGGGTTTCCGAAAAGCAGCTGGTGGATTCGAACTGCTGACCTTTTTGGTTAGCAACCAAGCTCTTAACCATGGTGCCACAAAGGATCCCCATCATTAACATCACAGAGGTTAGGATTTACAGCACATATGTAATTACATCATATCACAAAATGGAGGACAACCACACAATACTGGGAATCATGGCCTAGCCAATTGACATACACTTTTGGAGAACACAATTCAATCCATTACACCAGGCTGTTTTTTCTAGTCTGTTTGAGCCTGGAAGCTCCACTGAAACCTTTCCACCATGGGTGAACCTGCTGGTATTTGAAATAACAGTGGCATAGCTTCCAGCATCACAGCAACACCAATAATTTTAGCAACAAAATAAAAATACTGTTTCCAGAATGTAAGTTTTCTAAGAAAACCTTCATGGGCAAAGTGCATCCTTTCTTCCTGGGAGCGTTATGTAGCCCTGACTAAATCACTGAAACCCTCTGTGCCTCAGACATTTTATCTGTAAAATAAAAAGGAATGTCTAAAATAATTTTCAGTCTCTTCAAATCCTAACACTTGATTCTGTGATTCAAATGTTAGCATGAAATAATGGATTTAGACATCCTGTAAAATCTCAGGTCCCTGGATGGCACAGTTTGCTCTTGACTACTAATCAAAAGTTTGGCAGTTCAAACCAACCCAGAAGCACCTCAAAAGAAAGGCTTGGAGAGTTGCTTCCATAAATACTACAGTCAAGAAAACCCTATGGAGCAATTCTACTCTGCAACACACAAGGTCACCATGAGTCAGAATTGACTCGATGACAAAGGTTTTTTTTTTCCCTTTGGTGCCTATCTCAGTTATAGCTCTGATTCCAGACTGTTCAAACCAGTGCTTTTCCAGTAGATTACTCCCACTAAAAGATACCCCCAGGTGGGCAGGGGTATGTAGATCCAACAACCCTTAGGACTCTAAGGTGGCTGAGTGGATGAACGCCCTTCTGGTGGCATCTCTTAGCCACCTGCATCCCATTTTACCATGGGGCTTGGTGCACCCTAGGGAAGTGGAATTCATTGAAATGGCCACTCTAACTGCCTTCACCTCCCACCATTATGCCTTTTTGTACTCAGGGAAACTACTTGGGAGAAGGAAAGGTAGGTGGGACCCTGCAAACACAGATAGAAATTGAGGAAGACAGATCTTCACACTTAATGGTAAGGCTTTTAATCACTGATCTTTGTTATAACTCTAAGCCAGTATTTTTTTTTTAATTTTTTTATTGTACTTTAGATGAAGGTTTACAAAATAGTTTCTCATTAAACAGTCAGTACAGATACTGTTTTATGACATTGGTTAACAACCCCACGACATGTCAACACTCTCCTTTCTCGACCTTGAGTTCCCTATTACTAGCTTTCCTGTCCCCTCTTGCTTTCTAATCCTTGTCCCTGGACTGTTGTGGCCCATTAGTCTCATTTTGTTTTATGGGGCTGTCTAATCTTTGGCTGAAGGGTGAATCTCAGGAGTGACTTCATTACTGAGCTAAAAGGGTATCCAGGGGCCATTTCTTGGAGTTTCTCCAGTCTCTGTCAGGCCAGTAAGTCTGGTCTTTTTTTGTGAGTTAGAATTTTGTTCTACATTTTTCTCCAGCTCTGTCCAGGATCCTCTATTGTGGTCCCTGTCAGAGCAGTCAGTGGTGGTAGCCAGGCACCATCTAGTTGTACTGGATTCAGTCTGGTGGATGCCGTGGTAGATGTGGTCCATTAGTCCACTGGACTAACCTTTCCCTTGTATCTTTAGTTTTCTTCATTCTCCCTTGCTCCCAAAGGAGACCAGTGGAGTATCTTAGATGGTCGCTCACAGGCTTTTAAGACCCCAGATGCTACTTACCAAAGTACAATGTAGAACATTTTCTTTATAAACTATATTATGCCAGTTGGGCTAGATGTTTCCCAAGACCATGGTCCCCACAGCCCTCAGCCCAGTAATTCAGTCCCTCAGGAAGTTTGGATGTGTCTACGGAGCTTCCATGACCTTTCCTTGTACAAGTTGTGCTGGTTTCCCCAGTATTGTGTACTGTCGTACCCTTCACTAAAGTTACCACTTATCTATTGTCTAGTATTTCCCCCTCTCACTCCTCCTCCCTCATGACTATCAAAGATTGTTTCTTTTTGTGTGTAAACCTTTTCAGGAGTTTTTACAGTAGTGGTCTCATACAATATTTGTCCTTCTGTGATTGACTTATTTCACTCAGCATAATGCCTTCCAGATTCATCCATGTTGTGAGATGCTTCACAGATTCATCATTGTTCTTTATCGTTGTGCAATACTCCATTGTGTGTATTATGTACCAGAGTTTATCAATTCATCTGTTGATGGACATCTAGGTTGTTTCCATCTTTTGCTATTGTGAACAATGCTGCAATGAACATGGATGTACATATGTCTATTCATGTGATGACACTTATTTGTCTAGAATATATTCTTAGAAGTGAGCCTGCTGGATCATATAGTATTTCTATTTCTAGCTTTCTAAGAAGGCGCCATATCATTTTCCAAAATGGTTGTATTGTTTTGCATTCCCACCAGCAGTGCATAAGAGTTCCGATCTCCCCACAGCTTCTCTAACATTTGTTATTTCCAGTTTTTTTGTATTTGTGCCAGAAATGCCAGGGTGAGATGATATCTCATTGTGGTTTTGATCTGCATTTCTCTAATGGCTAGTGATCACAAGCATTTCTTCATGTATCTGTTGGCCGCTTGAATGTCTTCTTTGGTGAAGTGTCTGTTCGTTTCCTTTGTCCTTTTTTTTAATTTTACTGTGGTACATTAAGTGAAAGTTTACAATTCAAGTTAGTATCTCATATAAAAATTTATACATACATTGTTATATGACCCTAATTGCTCTCCCTATACTGTAACAGCACACTCTTCCTTTCCACCCGATTACCGTGTCCATTCAACCAGCTCCTGACCCTCTCTGCCTTCTCATCTCACCTCTGCACAGGAGTTTCCCATTTAGTCTCGTGTATCTGCTTGAGCTAAGAAGCACACTCTTCACGAGTATCATTTTATTTCCCATAGTCCAGTCTAATCTATGTCTGAAAAGTTGGCCTCAGGAATGGTTTTAGTTCTGGGTTGACGGAGAGTCCAGGGGCTATGCTTTCTGGGTTTCCTGCAGTCTCAGTCAGACTATTAAGTCTGGTCTTTTTACTAGAATTTGAGTTCTGCCCCCCAACTTTTCTCCTGCTCCGTCAGGGACTCTGTTGTGTTCCCTGTCAGGGCGGTCGTTGGTGGTAGGCGGGCACTATCTAGTTCTTCTGGTCTCAGGCTGATGCAGTCTCTGATTTATATGGACTTTTCTGTCTCTTGGGCTAATACTTTCCTTGTGACTTTGGTGTTCTTCATTCTCCTTTACTCTAGATGGGTTGAGACCAACTGATGCATCTTAGATGGCTGCTTGCTAGCTTTAAGACCACAGAGACCACTCACGAAAGTAGGATGCAGAACATTTTCTTAATACACTTTGTTATGCCAATTGACCTAGATGTGCCCTGAAGGCATGGTCCCCAGACCCTGCCCCTGCTACTCTGTCCCTCAAAGTGTTAGTTGTATTCAGGAAACTTCTTAGCTTTGGTTTAGTCCAGTTGTGCTGACTTCCCCTGTAGTGTGTTCTGTCCTTCCCTTCGACTAAAATAATTCTTGTCTACTATCTCCTTAGTGAATAATCCTCTCTCTCCCTCCCCACCCTTGTAACCATCAAAGAATGTTTTCTTCTGTGTTTAAACCTTTTCTTTAGTTCTTATACAATATTTGTCCTTTTGTGATTGACTTATTTCACTCAGCATAACGCCCTCCAGATTCATCCATTTTATGAGATGTTTCCCAGGTTCATCATTGTTCTTTATCATTGCATAATACTCCATTATGTGTATGTACCAGTTTGTTTATCCATTCATCTGTTGATGGGCATCTAGGTTGTTTCCATCTTTTTACTATTGAGAACAGTGCTGCAGTGAACATGGGTGTGCATATATCTATTCGTGTGACTGTTCTTATTTCTCTTGGATATATTCCAAGGAGTGGGATTGCTAGATCGTATGGTACTTCTATTTCTAGCTTTTTAAGGAAGTGCCAAGTCGATTTCCAAAGTGGTTGTACCATTTTACATTCCCACCAACAGTGTGTAAGTGTTCCACTGTCTCCACAACCTCTCCAACATTTATTATTTTGGGTTTTTTGGATTAATGTTGGCCTTGTTTGGGTAGATGGTATCTCATTGTAGTTTTTTTGTTTGTTTGTTTTTTTATTGTACTTTAGATGAAGGTTTACAGAACAAATAGTTTCTCATTAAACCGTCAGTACACATACTGTTTTATGACATTGGTTAACAACCCCACGACATGTCAACACGCTCCCTTCTCAACCTTGAGGAACTTTTTTTGGTGAAAATACACATAGCCAAAGTTACACCATTTTGAAAGTTTCTGCACGTACAGTTCAGTGACATCGATTACATTCTTCCAGTTGTGCTGCTATTCTCACTATCCTTTTCCAAATTATTCCATCACCATTATCTTCAACTCACTG
>NW_004444105.1:3191980-3210922 GCF_000243295.1 Trichechus manatus latirostris
AGAGTGGGATTGCATTTTATAGTGCTTTTTTTTGTAGTGATGACATTTTCTTTGTTCCTCTTACTCTCCTGTGCTGAGTTCGTTTTGTGGATTTTTTTTCATCTCTTTTTGTATGTTTTGTTTTGACTGAGACTTTGTTTTTCTTCATTTTGATGAGTAGGTTTGTTAACTTTCTTTGTGGTTATCTTGAAATTTACCCTTATCTTCCTAGATTTGAACCTGTCTGTTATTACTTGGTATCACCGTGCCTTCCTCTCCATTAGAAGGTTCTATACCTACACTGTTTATTCCATCTTTTATTGTTCTGATGCTGTTGTCATTTGCACATTAACCTCTCAGGTTCCCTGTTGTGATTCTTTTGGTTTTGCATAGTCTCTTAAGAGTTCATTTCCTAGGCTGGTGTTTTTGTCATCTAGTGCTGCTCTAACAGAAATACCACGAGTGGATGCCTTCAACAAAGAGAGATTTATTTCCTTATAGTAAAGTAGGCTAAAAGTCCAAATTCAGAGCGTGAGCTCCAGGGAAAGTGTTTCTGTCTCTGTCGGCCTTCTCATCGATGTTCCCCCAGACTAGGAGCTTCTCTGCGCAGGGACCCCAGGTCCAAAGGATGCGCTCTGCTCCTGGCACTGCTTTCTTGGTAGTGTGAAGTCCCCAATTCTCTGCTTGCTTCCCTTTCATCTCTTGTAAGGTAAAAGGTGGTGCAGGCCACACCCTAGGGAAACTCTCTTTACATTGGATCAGGGATGTGACCTGGGTAAGGATGGTGTTACAATCCCACCCTAATCCTCTTTAACATAAATTTACAAAAATGGAGGCCAACCACACAATTCTGGGAATCATAGCCCAGCCAAATTGATACACATATTTTCGGCAGGACATAATTCAAACCATGACAGTTGGTATCTGGCTAGTACAATCCTGTGTCCTAGATTCAGCCTGTGGTCTGATGTTGTTTGTTCTTAGATTGAAGGACTCCCTTTAATAAGTCTTGTAAGTTTGGTTTGGTTTTTACTTAGTCCCTTACTTTCTGTTTGTCTAGAAATGACCTAATTTCCCTATCATAACTGAATGAGAGTTTTGCAGGATCTATTATTCTTGGCTGGTAATTTTTTTAATTCAAGGTTTTATATGTCATTCCATTGCCTTCTTGCCTGCATGGTTTCTGCCAAATAATCCGAGCTTATTCTTATTGTTTCTCCTCTGTATGTGACTTTTTTTTCTCAAGCTGCTCTCAGGATTCTCTGTCTTTGGTTTTAGAGAGTGTGATTATGATATGCCTTGGTGATTTTCTATCGGGGTCTATCCTATGTGGGGTTCGTTGAGCTTCTTGGATGGGCAGCTTTTCATCTTTCATGATACTGGGGAAATTTTCTGTCAGCAGTTCTTCAATGATCCTCTCTGTTTTTGGTTTTCTCCCCATTCTGGAACTCTGATCACTCACAGATTTTTGCTTTTGATTGTATCCCACATAATACTCAGGGTTTCTTCATTTTTCCTTGTTCTTTTTTCTGATTTTTCCTCAGAGTTGTATCCAAATGTTTGTCTTCAATTTTGCTGATCCTATCTTCCATCATTTCAAACCCGCTCCTCAATCCTTCTATGACACTATCCATTTCTGAAATCTTGTGGTTTATCCTTTGGATTTCTAATTGTTGTTTTTGTATGGTTTCTAGTTGTGAATTTATTTTAGTATTTTGCTCCTGTATTATCTTCTTGAATTTTTCCATTTTTTGTCAGTATTTTCCATGACTTTGTCTGCCTTTTCCATGAATTTGTCTATTTTTTCCTCATTTTTGTCTGCTTTTTGCTTCAACTCTTGGATAATTCTGAATATTAGGGATTTGAATTCGTATCAGTTAGGTCTAGTGCCTTTTCTTCTACTGGAAGGTCACGTGGTGTTTTATTTTGGATGCCTACTGGAACCAGCCTGTCCTGTTATCGTAAATGTTTTGATATTGTCTGCTGTCTTCGGGGCATTCGGTGGTTATTTTCCTCGTTTACTGATTGTAGATTTGTTTTGACCTGCTTTTTTGTTTTATTTGGTTATGTCTCAGTAGATGGGCTGTGCGTTCTTTGTTGTTTGCTCATCTGTGGACACGATACTTTTCACCTCCTCTAATGGGCAGGGTCAGTTACTCAGGTATGGTACAGCAGGGCAGGTCCAGCTGAAGGGGAGTTGCTGGGATGGGTTTTTTGTGGCACGTACCAGGGCTGACAGTGCAGACCAGGAATCAGGGCAGGCCAGGTTCCAGTAGGCCATGCCTATGCTGCTTGGGAGTGTGATGTTCAGTACACAGTGCAGGTAGGCAGGAAGGAGGGGGTATACTGTGATGTGGAGAGCCAAGATGGGTATGGGAAAAAGGAGAGAGAAGAGAGAGGAACAGAAGCCAAGAATATACAAACAAAAAAGAGTGCTAAGGGAGCTTACTATTGGAGTGTAGAGTTGAGAGACTGAGAAATGAGGAAAAACAAAAAATAAAAAAAAGGTAAAAGAAAAATGAATAAATCGAGAAACTGGAAATGAACAAAGACAAAAAGGAAATGAGAGAAGAAACAAAACAAAGAAACAAAACAAAGAAACAAACAAAAAAAAAGAAATGCCCTCGGGGATGTCTCTGTGTATCTGCGCAGAGTAAGGTAGTACCTTCCAAGCCGCACAGTACTGCCCAGCAAGAAGGGGCTCCCAAGCCAAGAAAAGAAAAAGAAAACAAACAAACAAATCAAAACAGAACAAATCAGAGCAAACAAACAAAAAAGCTCCGGGGGTCCTACCAGCATGGTGGCACAGGCCAGGAAGAAGTTTCACAGTCAATCGGTGTTTCACAGCCTTTCAGGAAGAAGCAAAGATGGCGCACGGAGCCAGGTATTTGAGAGAAAGGAGAAGGTCGTGAGAAGTAAGGAAGAAATCTAAAGAAGCAGAAAAAAGCAACACCAGCAGCCAACAAAAGGCACTCTGGGAGCCGGCCATTGTGGGTGGATGGAATACAAGTGACACCGGGGTGGTTCCTGTCCAAGAAACTGTGGCTGCAGGAAGCAGAAGAGGCTAAGTGGGGGTGAAGAAGGGTAGGGGGTGGGAAAGCCTATATCGCTGGTTACCGGTTGTCCTGTCTCCTGCTGGAAACTCCGTGAAGCTGCTTTCTCATACCCCCTGTTCGCTGATCTCTGATAGGAGTCCAAGATCTTGGATCTTTGCTGCAGTAGCTGATAGGGTATCTCTGCATGTATCGCTCCTTGATCTATGTTCTCAGTTTCTTATTCCATTCAGTGCTTGGCTGAGTTCTTTATCTCTTCATTTGATGCTTAGGGTTTCAGGATTGATGTGTGACTCTGTTTGACTTAGTTTTTCTGATCTTTGCTGTGGAAGGACAGCGTGGTGCTTCTGACTATAGTGCCATGTTGCCTGGAAGTTGCCTCTGAGCCAGTTTTTAACTCACAGTTTATGTTATCTCACTCCTAGGACTTTAAACAATACTAAAAACTGTACAAAGTTTAACTTAAATAAAACTAGAAGAAATTTACAAAGCTATCAAATCTCCTATTCCTTCTGTCAACATTTTCATTAAATTGTGATGTGAGAAGAAACTAGTATTTGAAAAAATAGACTATATGAAAAACTTTGATTTCATTTGTTATCCCTTTAGGCTATTCCATTTTTGAAAGAGGCTACAAAGTACTAGACATTTTTGGCCATGTGATATTTCATAGTTTTAAAGGTTTTCAACACTTTTCCTGTAGTTCAAGCAAGACTCTGTCACCTTAGGAATAGTGAGAAAACCAACATCCTTGACTGGCTTCACTCCACACCCAAGAGTGTTGAATACATCTTGAATGACAGTCTAACTAGTCCATTAGCAGCTATAATATGGCACCTGTATATTATTTATTGAAATAAATATTTTGCATCAAGAAATCAATTGCTGGGAATTCTGGGAAGATGGTGGCATAAACAAGCCATCATTCCAACCCTTCCCCACAAATACAACAAGAAATACAACAAGAAAATGGTGCTTGGTTTTGAGGGACTGTGAATTGAGAAGCAGAGGAAAGCAGCAGGGAGCTGCAGACAGGCAAGAATCAACAAATCAACAAGACACATAAAGTTGGAAAATGGCTTGTCCCACCGTCTCTGCCTCACACCCCAGCCACTTGGGCTGCCGGCCACTGTGAACTGCGGGAAGTGGACCTAGTAAAACAGCCAGCTTCCCTAACCATAACACCCTCTGCCTGGACAAGAGATGGGACCCCAAGCCTCTGCTCTAAAATCAACAAGGCAGACATGCCCCCACTTCCAGTTGCCCCCACTGCTGACTGAGGCTTCAGTGAGCTAGGAAGCAGGCATCTTGAGGGAAGGCTACAGCCACAGCCAAAAATCTACCAGGGGGGCTCTGATAGCAACACAGAAGTCTTCCCTGGGGGTCTGTTTGGAGCATGACAGGCCCTCCCCCACTCAGACACATGCAAGGCAGCTGTGAATTGCTACACTAGGATCCTGCAGTGGAGTATTCTCCCATAGTCAGCATTCTACATGCCTCCCTGCACACCCCATAGCTCAGGCCTCTGAAACCAACAGGAAAAACCTCCCTGGGGGTCAGTTTGGGTTAGTCTGCCCCCACTTCCAGTTGGTGCTGAGGACTGCTAACTAAGGCTACTGTGTGTTAGAAAGCAGGAGTCTTGAGTGGAGGTTGAACTCACAGGCAACAATGTACCAGGCGGGCTCTGACAGCAACAAAGCAGACTTCCATGGGGCTCTGACTGGAGTGTGACACCCCCTCCCCACGTGGTAACTGTTCAATGCCAGACTGTTGCAAACTGCTACAGAAGGCCACTGAAGTAGAGTCTGCTCCCATAGGCAGCACTCTACATGACTCCCTGTACACTCCATAGCTCAGGCCTCTGAAACTACCAGATCTCCCAGGGAGTCAGTTCTAGTCTGTCTGCTCCTCGTTGCAATCAGTGCTGAGGACTGCTGACTAAGGCTGTTGTGTACTAAGAAGCAGGCATTTTGAGTGGAGGCTACACCCACAGGCAACATACTACAGAATGGGCTCTGACAGCAACAGGGCAGACCTCCCTGGAGGCCCATTCGGAGTGTGACAACCGTTCTCCCACCTGGTAACTGTTGGATGCTGGACTGATACAATCTCCTACAGAAGGTTCCCTACAGCCAGGAGGAGGGTCACCTAAGTGGAGTCTGCTCCTCCCACCATCACAGAGCCACTAGCACTCTGAAACCAATACGACAGATTTTTCAGAGGTCTTTTGGGGGAGTGCCAACACTTCCTTCCCCTGAAATGGAGGAAAGTCTGCCTATGCTTGCCTTGAATGCCAGCTCAGATATAAACAGCCCTGACTGACAGAGCAGGGAAGGAAGTCTCAGGCAAAACAGAAGGGGAACCCAGCCTAGAAGAGGGCTTGCTGGCAGTGGGTTTTCTGACTGAAAATATGTTTGCAGAAACAGAGAAGGGAAGGCAGTAATAACCAGAGAGAGACAGCACTGTGCCCCCGTGAATAATTTGATTACTGTACATTATATGGCCTGAGTGGCACTGCCAGCTGGTGGATGGAGTGACCACAGCATGTTCTCTCTTGTGTTTGAGAGACACTGAAAGTTGAAAAATGAGATCTGGAACTTTCAGATCCTAATTAAACCAGGGAGGGAGAAGGTGCTATCACAGAGGGAGAGAGGAAATTGTAAACAAAGGTTGAAGGCTCTGTCTGACTAGAAGTTTTTGTAGAAAGTAATGCAGGCAAAAACACCACATACTGGAGGATGGACAAAGTTAACACCCTCAAAAATTCCAATACCCCCACAAAAAATGACAAGACACACAAAGAACAGAGAAATTATGGCCCATCGAATGAACATGATGAAGGGAGTGAAAACATATCGAGGGAAGACCAAATAATAGAAGAATATAATGCAACCATGTTGTTAAACATAATTAAAGACTTAAAGGGAAAACATAGACAAAGATTTCAAAGACATAAGCAAAACAATGTAAGAACAAAATGAGGATGTAAAAAAAGAGATATTGCTACTGAAAGTGATAATAAATGAAACGAGAAACACAAAAGAAGGAATTACCAACAGATTTAATCAGGCAGAAGAAAGTATCAGCAAATTAGAAGATAAGATACGTAAAATTACTGAGGCTGAAGAGTAACAAGAATGGGGGCTCAAGACTGCTGATCACGGTTTAATGGTTATGGGAAAACAACAAGAGACCTAATATATGCTTCATGGGAATTTCAGAAGGAGATGAGAGAAGGGACAGAAAGAATATTTGAAGAAATAATGACAGGAAATTTCCACAATCTAATGAAGGACATGAGTCAACAAATCCAAGAATCATAAAGAACCCAAAGAAGGATAAACCCAAAGAGATCTACACCGAGACATATTATAGTTAGGCTCTCAAAAAGTAAAGATAAAAAGAGAATCCTTAAAGCGTCGAGAGAGAAGCAAACAGTCATATACAAAGGATCCCCAATAAGATTAAGTGCCAATTTCTCCTCAGAAACATTGAAGGCCAGAAGGCAATGGAATGAAATATTTAAAGTGCTGAAAGAAAAAAATGTCAACCAAGCATACTATATGCAACTAAACTGTCCTTCAAGAATGAGGGTGAAATTAAAACATTCCCAGACAAACAGAACCTGAGAGTTCATATCCGTTAGACTAGTGCTACAAAAAATACTAATGGAAATTTTGTATTTAGAATGGAAAAGACATTAGAAAGTAACTAAAAGAAATACATAAAAAGAAAGATCTCTAGTAAAGGGAATTATATAGACAATTGCAACGGATAGCAATAAGGTATTAATGCTTGATAACTCTAATTGTTTTGTTCTTCAGAATTTTTAATGACAAATGTATAAAAAGCAGGGATAAAATTATGTTACAGGGTACATGAAATAAAAAGATGTAGTTAGTGATAATAACAACAACGTGGGGGAGGGAGCCAGGAGGAATGGTATAGGTATAAAATTTCTTGTATGTTATTAAAGTTAAGCTGGTACCAACTTACCATAGGACGTTATAAATACAACCTGTTAATGTAATATTTATGTTAACCACCAAGAAAATATCTAAAAAACATGCAAAAAAGGAAAGTAGAAGAAAACCAAAATGGCTCACTACAATAAACCAACAAAACACAAAAGCAAGCAGTAGTAAAGGACAAAGAAAAAGGCGGCTTAAGACACTCAAAAACAAATACCAAAATGGCAGAAGTAAGTCACTTCTTATCCGTATTTACAGTGAATGTAAATGGAAGAAATGCCCCAATCAAAAGGCAGACAATGACAGAATGGATTAAAAACAAACAAACCAAAAACACATGATCCAACTAAATGCTGTTTACAAGAGACACACCTGAGACCCAAGGACACAAATAGGTTGAAAGTGAAAGGATTGAAAAAAATATTGTCTGCAAATAATACCGAAAAGAGAGCTGGGTGGAAATCTTATATCAGACAAAGTAGACTTTAAGACAAAATCTGTCAGAAGAGATAAAAATGGACATTATATAGTAATAAAAGAATCAATTAATCAAGAATATTAACAATCATAAATATATGCTCTCAACACTGAAGCACCTAAATATAAAAAGCAAACACTGATAGAATTGAAGGGAGAATTAGATAGCACTACAATATAAGTTGGAGACTTCAACACACTACTTTCAATATTAGACAGAACAGCTAGAAAGACAACAAGGAAATAGAGGATCTGAATGACATTATAAACGAACTAGAGATAAAAGACATATAGAACACGGCACCCAACTAATTTTTACAGCACAATATACATTCTACTTGAGTGCACATAGATCATTTTCCAGGATAGACCGCATGTTACGTCGCAAAGCAAGTCTTAATAAATTTTAAAAGATTGAAATAATACAAAGTATTTTCTCTGACAACCATGGAGTGAAGCTAGAAATCAATAACAGAAAAAAAACTGGAAAATATACAAACGTAGAAATTAAACAACATCCTATAAACTACAAATGGATCAAGGAAGAAAACAAAAGAGAAATCAAAAATTTCCTAGGGTCAAATGAAAATGTAAGCATAACATAACAATCCTTATGGAATGCAGCAAAGGCAGTAAACAGAGGGAAACTCATAGCAATAAATGTCTACATGAAAAAAGAAGAAAGACTTCAAATCAACAGTCTTACTTGACAACTCCAGGAACTAGAGACAGAAGAGAAAACTAAGCCTAAACCTACCAGAAGAAAGGAAATAACAAAGATCAGAGGAGAAATTTTAAAAATTGAGAACAGAAAAACAATAGAATTAAAAAAAAAAACAAAAAACAGAAATTGGTTCTTTGAAAAGATCAATAAAATTGACAATCCTTTAGCTAGACTGACCAAGAAGAGAAAAAACGCAAATAACCAAAATAAAAAAATGAAAGAGGGGACATTACAACCGACTTGATGGAAGTAAAGAGAATTATGACAGAATATTACGAACAACTGTCCAGCAACAAACTGGATTACCTAGATGAAATGGACAAATTCTTAGAAGCACACAACCTACCCACACTGACTCAAGAGGAAATAGAAAATCTCAACAGACATATAACCAGTGAAGAGATAAAATCAGTGATCAAAAATCTCTCAACAAATAAAAAGTCCTGGACCATAGGGCTTCACTGGGGAATTCTACCAAACTTTAGAGAAGAATTGTCACCAATACTGTACAAACTTTTCCAAAGGACAGAAAAGGAAAGAATACTCCTTAATTCATTCTATGAAGCAAACATAACCCTGATATCAAAACCAGACAAAAACAGTACAAGAGGAAAAAAAAAAAAAAAAACAACTATAGGCCAATATCTCTTATGAGTATATATGCAAAAATCCTCAACAAAATACTAGCAAACAGAATCCAACAGCATCTTAAAAGAGTCATATACTATGACCAAGTGGGATTTATTCCAGGAACGCAGAGATTGTTCAGCGTTAGAAAATCTATCAACGTAATATGCCACACCAATAAAACAAAGGAAAACAACCACATTAGCATCACCAAAAAAAGCATTTGATAAAATCCAACACCCTTTCTTGATGAAAACCTTAAAAGAAAATTGGAGTAGAAGGGAAATTCCTCAATATTACTCAGAGCATATATGAAAAGCCACAGTCAGCATTATACTTAATGGAGAAAGACTGAGAGATTTCCCCTTGAAATCGGGAACAAGACAAGTGTGTCTGCTCTCACCACTTCTATAAAATATTGTATTGGAAGTCCTAGCCAGAGCAATAAGACAAGAAAAATAAATAAAACATATCCAGATTGAAAATAAATAAGTAAATTTTTCTCTATTCACAGATGATATGATCCTACAGAGGCAGCCCCCAGGTTACAAACGAGTTCCATTCCTAAGTCAGTTGAATTTGTACATAAATCAGTTTGTTTGAAGTTAGTTTGTATCTAACGTCAGTCAAATGTTTATTTTGTATATAGCATATAGTATACCTTTCTATCATAAAAAAAACACTTCCAGACACACTTAACTCTTTAACATAATAGTATCAGCACAGAAAGACCAATTCCCACCATTAAATGAAACTTCACTATGCAGTTTTATACAGTTTTGATCAATAGGGTAGTTCTTTATTAAATGTATTTTTCCAAGTCCCTTACTTATGGAGTTATTTTAAGAATTAAAACTCCAAAAATTCTTATTAAAAAGAGAGAGAGTATTTCTTTAGAGAAGAGTAGGGGTAAACAAACAATGCTTTCAGAATATCTAAGTAGTTTTCGAATCATTTCAAACTTCAAGATTCAAAAGGACACCTAAGGGCAGATGGCCTAGGTGGGTCACCCCAATTCCATGAACCCAGAAATATGGATTACAGGAGAATCAGAATGATTTTGTCAAAACTAAGAGGAAGGGTTATCAAAGAACACTTATTACTTGCAAATAACAGAGTTGTGAGAAAAGCATATAATTTGTATAGGAATTGAAGAAAACTAAAGTGAAAATAGAGGACATACCTGAAAATACTTTTTCTTCTAATACCCTAAATTCCTTTTGGTATATGGCCTAGATAAATTGGTCTAATCTGGAAATAATTTGTTATGATGGTTGGGGCTGAAGGGGGAGGAGGGGATGGGTGAATACTCTCCCACGTTTTAGGAATTAACAGTTCATCAGCACATACTATTTACATGATAATCGTAACATCTTAATAGAACAGTGATAAAAGGTGTGGACAATAAAAATAGGCATTTTGCTTAGCAATTTTGAACAAATATCCCTCTAAATACAAAGCAAAAATACCAAACAAAATCATCCAGTATTTTCTAGAACAACACTTAATAAATCAAGTGTGGACAATATTTTCTACTCTGCTCTTTAAAACCTCCAAGGAAAATTAAAAGATTGCTAAGTCAAGCATAGAGTTGCTAAGACTCAAAATTACCTTACTGGACAAAATCAGAAGTGCAGAAACCTGAGAACATGAAAGGTGTATATTGTGAATAAATAAGGAGTCTCATGTGGACATGGAGTTAAAATAATCATCCTGAATGCTACAACTTGATAGTCCAAAAAAGAGACATCTGATGTAGACAGACGGGTCAATGACAAAGGCTATGTAGTTATGTCTCTGGACAAATTTGGGCTCTCCCAGAAAAGCATTGCATTTCTCCCTACATGCCTACCCTATGCCCTAAATCTAGTAAAGCCCCAAGGTGAGCTGTCGATATTTTAATGTATGTTCATATACTTAAATAGTCATAAACCCTTAACTAAGTTAGATACCTTGACATTTTTTCTGTGATTTTACTTCTAAATAAACTGTCAAAAACTTACATGTTTAGAGAAACAAGAAAAATTAGTGTAACAATATATTTATTGTTGAGTAGATATGATTAGAAACTGGCAGCATCACCTGAACATATCAGGAAGGCACTCCAAAGTGAAATAGAGTTATATAGTCACTGTTATTTTGATGTTGTCTCCTGAGAAATTAACATATGTGCAGGGTTCCAGGCTGTTGGAGAAAGAGAGTCACTAAGGATGTGCCATACATTTTCCAGTCAGACCTGGGGGTTCCTGCTCTTAGAAACTGGCTCACATAGATAATTCTCTAAAAGAGCCCAATGCTAAAGGCCAAAGCTCTCCACTAAGCTGATTACTAGGCTACCATTTGACCTGAAAGTGACTCCAGGGAAGCAGTTCCTTCAAGGTTCAAAAGGACACCTGAGGGCAGATGGTCTGGGTGGGTCACCCCAATTCCATGAACCCAGAAATCTGGATGTTTTGTCAAAACTGAGGCGGGGTTCACAAAGCACGTTTATTATTTGCAAATAACAGAGTTGTGAGAAAAGCAGTCTACATTTGTATAGCATTAAATACCTCTCAAAGTGTTTGTTCTCTCTATGCATCTCAGTTGATGTGGGTCATAGCCCTGTGAGGTACATAAGGTCAGTTGTAATGAGCAAATGCTAAGATCTCCATTTTCTTTCTTCCATTAATTTGTTCAGATCTTAAATCTTAATTGTAATTAAAACTTTGTGAAAGAAGGAAGTTTTAAAAATTGAGAAAACTAGTTCGGCTGAGGATTGGACAGCCTCATAAAACAAAATGGGACTAATGAGGCACAGCAGTCCAGGGACAAGGACTAGAAGGCAGGAGGGGACAGGAAAGCTGGTGATAGGGAACCCAAGGTTGAGAAGGGACAGTGTTGACATGTCATGGGGTTGTTAACCATTGTCATAGGGCAATATGTGTACTAACTGTTTAATGAGAAACTATTTGTTCTGCAAACCTTCATTTAAGGTAAAAAAAAAAAAAAAACAGAATTATCTATGTGAGATCAAATTGACAACAGCAATTCAAAAGGTTTGATGGGAAGCCTAGGAGGCAGTGAGTTGAAGACAATGGTGATGGAATAATTTGGAAAAGGATAGTGAGAATAGCAGCACAACTGGAAGAATGTAACCGATGTCACTGAATTGTACATGTAGAAACTTTCAAAATGGTGTAACTTTGGCTATGTATATTTTCACCAGAAAAAAAAAAGGTCCTCAAGGTCGAGAAGGGAGAGTGTTGACATGTCGTGAGGTTGTTAACCAATGTCATAAAACAATATGTGCAATGTCATAAAACAGTATGTGTACTGACTGTTTAATGAAACTATTCTGTAAACCTTCATCTAAAGTACAATAAAAAAATTTTTTAAAAAAATTGAGAAAACTAATCAAAAGAAACAATTCAAAATCTTCTAAGTGTTATAAAACTATACGGAAGTTTAGGATTCTCACTGACATTTTTAGTGCTTAAATGGATTTCTTTATACATGACAGTAATTGTTTTTTAGAAAAGAAAAGACTAAAAGAAAAAGACTAAAGAAAAGACTAAAAATGTAATTGGAACATAATACAAAGCAGGCTGGAAAAGTTCACACTAATTTTAAAAAATGATTGTCCTTTCGCTGTCATGACTTGGCATCTCTCTGCCCATAAATTTTTCACACACATATCCAGTCTTGACTCCCTCCACTTTGAAGTGTGATATTTCCACCTGCAAAAAGACATCTTCATTTCTGAAACCAAAGCTATCATTTTCTTACCACCCTACTCTCATTAAAAAAATAAATACATAAAAAATAAAACCACCTCTCCTTTTCTAATCTTGAAACCATCAGTTTCAGCTACAGCAATAACAGTAGACTTTATTCCATCTTGTTTTGTTATTTCACACGGGGCAGTTGTGTCTGCTCAAAAGGGCATGCTGCATCAGGCTATAAACTTCATGCAGGGAAGAATCATGGCTTTCTTGCTCAATTTCATAGGCCTAGCACTTCAAAAGAGTATTGGCATGTAGCAGATATTAAATGTTGCTTCAGTGAATGAATGAATGAACAAACTGCTTGAAGCCCAGCCCAGTGTTAAACCTCTCTCTCCTTTCCTTATCCTGATGAAGAGTATCCCTCTAGAACCAAGCAAGAACACACAGTGTTCTTGGATTTCTCCTGTCGCCCTCATAGCCAACACACAGCACTAGGCTTGGAAGTTAGGAAAGGGAAAAAAGCAAATTAGAATGTGTAAAAATAGGGGCAAAGATAATAGACTATCCTTCTTCTCACGAGGTTTTAAATCATATTTTATGATTGAAGTACAAACTATAATACCATCTGATGTGGTGCTTAATGTAGAGAGAATACTTAGACAATTATATATAAAAAGTGGAGTGGATAAAAGGATGTAAATGAAAGTAAGGTTTCTACACTTCACTTGAAGTAGTAAAATATTGATGCCAATAGACTGTGGCAAGTTGTATATGTATTATAATACATACAGCAACCACTAAGAAATATGCAAAATGATATACTAAAAAACACAATAAATAAATCAGATGGAATTCTAAAGGGTTCTATTAACCTAAAAGAAGGTAAGAATAGAGAAATTGAGGAACAAGAAACAGAAGAAACAACAAAACACAAAAAAATGACAAATATAAGCTGTATCACATCAATAACTAATTTAAATGTAAGTAGTCCAAGCACACAATTAAAAGACAAATACTGGCAGAGTGTGTAAAAACATGAATCCAACAACATCCTCTCTACAACAAATGTACTTCAGACACAACAACATATATAAGTTGAAAGTAAAATGATAGAAAAAAATACCTCATGCAAACATTATTTAAAACAAAACAAAAAAGGCAGGACTGGCTGTATTTATATCAGATAAAGTAGACTTCAGAGAAAGAAAATTACTAGAGGCCAAGAAGGATAATACACCATTGGTACTTACATAAAAAATTGAAAGCTTATGTTTACATACCCACATTCTACCCCCATACACACATACAATCTGTACACAAATATTCACAGCTGCTTATCTGTAATAACCAAAAACCGGAAAAAACCCATATGTGTTTCAACAAGTAAAAGGTTAAACGTACTTCAGTACAGCCATACCATGGACTACTATTCAGCAATGAAATATTGATATATGTAACAACTTGGCTAGATCTCAAGGGAATTATGTTGAGTTAACCTCAAAATGTTGCAGGATACAAGATCAATGTAAAGAATAGTTTGATTATCATACACAAAAAACAAGAACTTAGAAAAGGAAATCAGGAAAACTATACCATTTATAATAGCCCCTAAAAAGATGAAATACTTAGAAATAAATCTAACTAGGGACATAAAATACCTAAACAAAGAAAACTACAAAACACTATTGCAAGAAACCAAAAAAGATCTAGATAAATGTAAAAACATACCATGCTCATGGATAGGAAAACTCAACATTATGAAAATGTCAATCTTACTTGAAGTGATCTACAGATACAATGCAATTCTGATCCAAATACCAACTGCATTCTTTAACAAGGTGTAAAAACTAATCACCAACTTCATATAGAAAGAAAAGGGGCCCTGGATAAGAAAAGCGTTATTGAGAAAAAAGAACAAAGTAGGAGGTTTCACATTACCTGTCATGGATTGAATTGTGTCCCCTAAAAATGTCTGTCAACTTGGCTGGGTCATGATTCCCAGTATTGTGTGACTGTCTACCATTTTGTCATCTGATGTGATTTCCCTATGTGTTGTAAATCCTATCACTATGATGTAATGAGATGGATTAGTGACAGTTATATTGATGAGATATACAATATAAGATAGTGTCTAAAGCCAATATCTTTTGAGAATAAAAGACAGAAGTGAGCAGAGAGACAGGGGGACCCCATACCACCAAGAAAGCAGTGCTGGGAGCAGAGCGTGTCCTTTGGACCTGAGGTTCCTGCGCTGAGATGCTCCCAGAACAAGGGAAGATTGATGACAAGGACCTTCCTCCAAAGCCGACAGAAAGAGAAAGCTCTTCCCTAGAAGAGGGATGACATACTAAATTTGGACTTGTAGCCTACGAGACTATAAGAGAATAAACTTCTCTTTGTTAAAGCCATCCACTTGTATTCTGTTGTAGCAGCGCTAGATGACTAGGACACTACCTGACCTCAGAACTTACTATACAACCACGGTATTCAAAATAGCCTGGTACTGGTACAACAGACTCGTAGAACAATGGAACAGAAATGAGAACACATATGTAAATCCATCCACTTATGGTCAGCTAATCTTTGACAAAGGACTAAAATCTATTAAATGAGGGAAAAGACAGTTTTTCTTTTCTTTTTTTTTTTTTAACAAATGGTGCCAGCATAACTGTATGTTCATCTGTAAAACCGTGAAACAGGAACCATACCTCCCACCATACACAAAAATTAACTTGAAATGGATCAAAAACCTAAATATACAACCTAAAATGATAAAGGTCATGGAAGAAAAAATAGGGACAACACTAGGGGCCCTAATACATGGCATAAATAGAATACAAACCATAACTAAATATGCACAAACAACAGAAAATAAACTAGATAACTGGGAGCTCCTAAAAATTAAACACTTATACTCATCAAAAGACTTCACCAGAAGAGTAAAAAGAGAACCTACAGAATGGGAAAAAAAATTTTGGCTAAGACATATCCGAAAAGGGTCTAATCGATAAAATCTATAGAATAATTCAATACCTCCATAACAAAAAGACAAATAATCCAATTTAAAAACGAACAAAGGATAGGAACAAACACTTCACCAAAGAAGACATTCAGGCAGCTAACAGACACGAGGAAATGTTCAAGATCATCAGCTGTTAGAGAAATGCAAATCAAAACTACAATGAGGAGGACTTCCGACAAAATGGCGCTCTAGGCAGAAGCACCACGCCGTCCCTCCACAGCAAAGATCCGAAAAACTAAGCCAAACAGATAAAACAGCAATCCTGAAACCCTAAAACATCAAATGAAGAGATAAAGAACTCAGCCAAGCATCAATGGAGTGAGAAAACTGACAGAGAACGGAAAGCGAGGAGAGATTCTTCAGAGGTCCCCTATCAGCTAACGCAGTCTGGATCTGCCATCTTGGACTCCTATTACAGACCAGCAAATAGGGGGTATGAGAAAGCAGCTTCATGGAGCTTCCAGCAGGAGACAGAACAACTGGTAATCTGCCATATACGCTTTCCCACCCCCACCGTTCCTCACCCCCACTCAGCCTCCTCCACTTCCCGTGGCCACAGTCTCTTCTCCAGCAAGCACTGGCTGCTTGGATTCCACCCACCCGCTCTGGCCAGCTCTCTGAGTGCCATTTGTTGGCTGCTGGTGTTGTTTTTCTGTTTCCTTTCATTTCTCCCTTACCTCTCACAACCTCCCCCTCCTTTCGCTCAAATACCTGGCTCTGTGCGCCATCTTTGCTTCTTCCTGAGGGGCTGCGGAGCTCCAGTAATTTGCAATAAACGCTTCCCCACTCCCCACCCTTTTCACAACCACTCGACCTCCTCTGCTTCCCGTGGCCACAGTCTCTTGTCTGGGAAGCACCAGCTGCTTGGATTCCACCTGCCCACACTCGCTGGCTCTCTGAATGCCATTTGTTGTTTTTTCTCCACTTCTTTTGATTTCTTCCTTACCTCTCACCACCTCCCCCTCCTTTCACTCAAATAACTGGCTCCGTGCGCCACCTTTGCTTCTTCCTGAGGGGCTGTGGAGATCCGTTCAAGTGTGGAGCTTCTTCCCGGTCTGGGCTGCCAAGCTGGTGGGATCTTGGGGCTTTTGTTTGTTTGTTTGTTTTGGGTTGTTAGTTGATTTTCTTTTCCTTGAGTTGGAAGCAGGTTCTGGCTGGGTGGTGCAGCATGGCTCGGAGCCTACCCCCTCGGCTTGTGCAGACAAGCAGAGAGATCCCTAAGGGCATTTCTTTTCTCGTGGGGTTTTTTGGGCGGGCTGTTCTTGTTTGTTTTTCTTTTTTATTTGTTTTGTTTTCTCTTCCCCCTTTTTCCCTTTTCGTCTTTCTTCATTACTCAGTTTCTCGTCTCTCTATACTTTCCTTCTCTTTCTGTTCCCTGAATACCTAGCGCTGAATACCTCTACGCCTTCTAGCCAGACTGTACTACAATGCCTGAGAACAACTTCCCCAGACCTCTTAGCTGCAGCAGCGGGATCGCTCAGAGCTTTGCTGTTCTTTTTCCTTTCGGATTTTTATTTATTCATTCTTTTCCTTTTCCTTCTTCTTCCCCTCTTTGTATTTCTTCATTTCATAGTCTCTCATCTATCAAATCCAACGGCAATCTCCCCTACCACTCTTTCTTGGTTGTTTGTATGTTTTTGGCCCTGTTCCTCTCTCCCGTCTCCCATATCCATCTTAGCTCCACGCATAACAATCTCCCCCCTACATCCTGCCTAACTGTACCATGGGCTTAACATCACACCACCAAGCAGCACAGCCACAGCTTACTGGAACCTTCACTGCACTGATTCCCAACCCACCCTGGTGGCTGTAGTAAGTGCCACTAACAACCCGTCCCAGTAACTCCTCTTCAGCTAGACCTACCTTGCTGTACCATATCTGAGCGACTGACCATGCCAATTGGAGGAGGTGAAAAATACTGTGTCCACAGATGAACAAAGAACACACAGCCCACCTGCTCAGACATAGCAAAATAAAAAAAAGGAAGAAACAAACAAATCTACAATCAATAAATGACAAAAATAACTACTGAATGCCCTGAAGACAGCAGACAATATCAAAACATTTACAAAAAACAGGACAGGAAGGTTCCAGTAGGCATCAAAAATAAAACACCAGATGACTATCCAGTGGAAGAAAATGCACTAGAACTACCTCATAGGAAATTCAAATCTCTAATACTCAGAATTCTCCAAGAGCTGAAGCAAAAAGCAGATAAAAATGAGGAAAAAATAGACAAATCCATGGGAAATACAGACAAAAAATTGGAAGATTCAGGAAAATAATGTGGGAACAAAATGCCAAAATAAATTCACAATTAGAAATTATTCAAAAACAACAATTAGAAATCCAAAAGATAAACAACAAGATTTCAGAAATGGACGGTGTCACAGAAAGGCTGAGAAGCAGATTTGAAACGGTGGAAGACAGGATCAGTGGAATTGAAGACAAACACTTGGATATAACTCTGTTTGAGAAAAACTCAGAAAAAAGAACAAAGAAAAATGAAGAAACTCTGAGAGTTATGTGGGACACAATCAAAAGCAAAAATCTGAGCGTGACTGCAGTTCCACAACGGGGGAGAAAACAGAAAACACAGAGAAGATCATTGAAGAAATGCTGACAGAAAACTACCCCAATAGCATGAAAGATGAAAAGCTGACAATCCAAGAAGCTCAACGAACCCCATATAGGATAGACCCCAAAAGAAAATCACCAAGGCATATCATAATCACACTCGCCAAAACAAAAGACAAAGAATCCTGAGAGCAGCTTGTGAAAAACAAGAAGTCACATACAAAGGAGAAACAATAAAACTAAGCTCAGATAATTCAGCAGAAACCAAGCAGGCAAGAAGGCAATGGGATGACATATATAAAACCTTGAAAGAAAAAAATTACCAGCCAAGAATAACATACCTTGCAAAATTCTCATTCAAATATGATGGTGAAATTAGGTCACCCCCAGATAAACAGAAATTAAGGGACTATCTAAAAACCAAACAAAACGTACAAGAATTATTAAAGGGAGTTCTTTGATCTGAGAACAAACAACTTCAGCTCGTACACAGAATCTAGGATGCAGGGTCATACCAGATACCAATCTAGGAAATTAAATCTCAAGGACTATCCAAAACCAAAAGAAATACAACAGAGAATCAGAGCAGGTAATCAGTAAATGACAACAACATAAGAACAATAATAGAGGGAATAAACGGTGTAGGTACAGAACCTTCTAATGGAGAGGAAGGCAAGGCGATACCAAGTAATAATATACTGCTTTAAACTTAAACAGATAAGGGTAAATTTCATGGTAACCAAAAAGAAAGTTAATTAACATACTCATAAAGAGGAAAAACATAAAGTCTCAGCAAAAACAAAACCTA
>NW_004444105.1:3213638-3237713 GCF_000243295.1 Trichechus manatus latirostris
ATATCCATCTGCAAAAAAATGAAACAGGACCCATACCTCACACCATATACAAAAACTAATTCAAAATGGATCAAAGACCTAAATATAAAGCCAAAAACTATAAAGTTCATAGAAGAAAAAATGGGACCAACGCTACAGGCCGTAATACACGGCACTAACAGGATACAAACCAGAACCATCATAACACAAACCCCAGAAGATAAGCTAGATAACTGATATCTTCTAAAAATCAAACACCTATGCTCTTCAAAAGACTTCACCAAAAGAGTTAAAAGAGAACCTACGGACTCGGAAAAAACTTTTGGACAATACAAGTCAGACAAAGGTCTAAATCTCCATAATCTACAAGAAAATCCAACACCTCTACAACAAAAAGACAAATAATCCTATTAAAATGGGCAAAGGAAATGAACAGACACTTCACCAAAGAAGACATTCATGCGGCCAACAGACACATGAGGAAATGCTCGAGATCACTAGCCATTAGAGAAATGCAAATTAAAACCACAGTGAGATACCATCTGACCCTGGCATTAGTGGCACGAATCAAAAACACTGGAAATAGCAAATGTTGGAGGGGCTGCGGGTAGATAGGAACTCTTATGCACTGTTGGTGGGAATGCAAAATGATACAACCATTTTGGAAAATGATATGGCGCTTCCTCAGAAAGCTAGAAATAAGACATACCATTTGATCCAGTAATCCCACTCCTAGGAATATACCCTAGAGAAATAAGAGTCGTCACTCGAATAGACATATGCACACCTATGTTCATGGCAGCATTGTTCACAATAGCAAAAATCTGAAAACAACCTAGATGCCCATCAACAGATGAATGGATAAACAAACTATGGTACATACACACAATGGAGTACTATGCAACGAGAAAGAAAAGCGTATGAATCTGTGAAGCATCTCATAACATGGATGAAACTGGAGAATAGTATGCTGAGTGAAATAAGTCAATCACAAAAGGACAAATATTGTATGGGACCTCTATTGTAAAAACCCATAAAAAAGTTCACACACAAAAAGTAACAATCTTTGTTGATTACCAGGGATGGGAGGGGTGGGGGGGAAATACTAAATAGGCAATAGATAAGTGGTATCTTTGGTGAAGTGTGAGAGAGAACACAATACTGGGGAAACCAGCACAACTTGTACAAGGAGAGGTCATGGAAGCTCCATAGACACATCTAAACTCCCTGAGGGACTGAACTGCTGGGCGGAGAGCTGTGGGGACCATGGTCTCGGGGAACATCTAGCTCCATTGGCATAACACAGTTTATAAAGGCAATGTTCTACATTCTACCTTGGTGAGTAGTGTCTGGGGCCTTAAAAGCCTGTGAGCTGCCATCTAAGATACTCCACTGGTCTCATCCCTTCGGGAGCAAGGGAGAGCGAAGAGACCAGGATACAAGGGAAAGATTAGTCCGAAGGACTAATGGACCACAGCTACCACGGCCTCCACCAGACTGAATCCAGTACAGCTAGATGGTGCCCGGCTACCACCACTGACTGCTCTGACCGGGATCACAACAGAGGTTTCTGGACAGAGCTGGAGAAGGATGTAGAACAAAATTCTATCTCATAAAAAAAAGACCAGATTTATTGGCCTAAAGGAGACTGGAGAAACCCTGAGAGTATGGCCCCCAGATATCCTTTTATCTCAGTGGTGAAGTCACTTCCAAGGTTCACCGTTCAGCCAGGGATTGGACAGCCCCATAAAACCCAATGGGACTAATGAGGCACAGCAGTCCAGGGACAAGGGCTAGAAGGCAGAAGGGGACAGGAAAGCTGGTGATAGGGAACCCAAGGACAGTGTTGATGTGTTGTGAGGTTGTTAATCATTGTCATAGGGCAACATGTGTACTACCTATTTAATGGGAAACTATTTTGTTCCATAAACCTTCATCTAAAGTGAGAATAGCAGCACAACTGGAGGAGGGTAGTCGATGTCACTGAACTTTGCATGCAGAAATTTTTGAAATGGTGTATGATTGGCTATGTATATTTTCACCAAAAAAAAAAAAAGAAAAGGTTGAGAAGGGAGAGGGTTGACATGTCGTGGGGTTGTTAACCAATGTCATAAAACAATATGTGTACTACTGTTTCATGAGAAACTATTTGTTCTGTAAACCTTCACCTGAAGTACAATTAAAAAAAAAAAAACTACAATGAGATACCATCTCACCCTGACATTACTGGCACTAATCTAAAAAACAGAAAATAAGAAATGTTGGAGAGGTTGTGGGGAGATTTCAACATTTCTACGTTGCTGGTGGGAATGTAAACCACTATGGAAAATAATTTCTTAAAAAGCTAGAAATATAAATACCATACAATCCAGCAATCCCACTACTAGGAATATATCCTAGAGAAATAAGAGCCATCACATGAATAGACATATACACATCACATTAATTGCAGCATTATTCACAATAGCAAAAAGATGGAAACAGCCTAAATGCCCATCAACAGATGAATGGATAAACAAATTATGATACATACACACAATGAAATACTACTCAACGATAAAGAACAATGATGAATCAGCCAAACGTCTAGCAACATGGATGTATCTGGAGGGCATTATGCTGAGTGAAATAAGTCAATCACAAAAGAACAAATATTGTATGAGACCACTACTATAAAAACCCAAGGAAAAAAAATTGATGGTTACAAAGGAGGAAAGGAGGGGAAGGGTGGGGAGGGGAAATCACTAACTAGATAACTAGTTAGTAGACAAGTGTTAACTTTGGTGAAAGGAAAGAACACACAATATAGGGGGATGTCAGCACAACTTGACCAAGGAAAAGCCAGAGAATCTTCCTAGACACATCCAAACACCTTGAGGGACCAAGTTACTGGGGATGAGGGCTGGGGACCCTGGTCTCAGGAGACATCTAGGTCAACTGGCATAACATAGTTCATAAAGAACGTGTTGTGCATCCTACTTTGGTACGTAGCATCTGGGTCATAAAAGCCTGAGAGTGGCCATTTAAAACATATCTGTTGGGCCTATCATGTTCCGAGTAAAGGAGAATGAAGATAACCAGACACAAAGATAATATTAGGCCAAAGGACTAATGGACCACATGAACCACAGCCTCCACCACCCTGAGCCAAGAAGAATTAGATGGTGCCTGGCTACCACCACCAACAGCTCCGACAGGGATCACAATAGAGGGTTCTGGACAGAGTGGGAGAAAAATGTAGAACAAAATTCAAATTCACAAAAAAATACCAGACTTACTAGTCTGGCAGAGACTGGAGGAACCCCCAAGACTATGGCCCCTGGACACCCTATTCACTCCGAACAGAAGACACTTGTGAAGTCCACCTTTCAGCCAAAGATTAGACAGGCCTATACAACAAACAATAACACAAGTGAGGAACGTGATTCTTAGTTCAAGAAAGTATACAAGACCAAAGGGCAACACCTGCCCAAAAGCAAAGACGAGAAGGCAGGAAGGGACAGGAAGCCTGGATGAATGGACATGAGAACCCAGGGTGTAAAGAGAAAGGGGGAGAGTGCTGGCACATTGTGGGGATTGCAACCAATGTTACAAAACAATTTGAGTACAAATCTTTGTTTGAGAAACTAATTTGCACTGTAAACTTTCACTTAAAACACAATAAAATTTAAAAAAAAAAAAACAGGAAACATTAAAACATATATTTACTAGAGAATAAGATGGCAGCAGTAAAATCAAATGGATAAGTTCTATAAGACTTACAGCATGGACAAAGACTGTTATGTTTACCACAGTACCAAAACCAAACCCAACCAGTTTCTATCGAGTTGATTCCAAGGCAGTTGATAATTATTTGTCATTCAAAAATGGATACATAATGTGTCTTGAGAGAAAGAAATGTGGGCCATATCTGAGGTACTTGCCAGATACAATCAAATGCAGTATGCTGAAAGAGCATAGGTTTGGGCATAAAAGGAGTTTGTTATAAGTAAGAAATTTAATGGAGTATTTCCTGATACTTAATAGATTTTGAAATAAAATTGAAATAGTAGGTGGTCATTCAGTGCCAGGAACAAATTATGCAATGTTCTCAATTTATAAAAGAGCAAAGGAGAGGTGGAGCCAACATGGAGCCCTAGACAGCCACATCATGCTGTCCCTCTGCAGCAAAGACCTGAAAAACTAAGTATAATAGATATAAACATCAATCCTAGAACCCTAAGAATCAAATGAAGGGATAAAGAACTAGATCAAACACTGAATGGAAAAAGAAACGGACGGAAAACAGAGAATGAGGAGAGATGCAGAGTGGAAGTTCCTGCCAACTAACACCGCACAGCATCGCCATCTTGGAACACAGCGAGCAACGACCCCAGACAGGGAGTATGGGAAGGCAACTTCACGGAGCTCCCAACAGGAGACAGAGCACCCAGTAACCAGAGAAACACACTTTGCAAACCCTCACCCTTCTGGTGAGTAGCAGGAAGAACCCCTCCAGCCTGGCAGTCCCCACTGCCAGCATCCACAATACGAGCCCCCTCCTACCACATGGCTTTTTTCCTCCCGTTTTTCTTGCTTTTCTTTCTCCCTCCCAACTACCCCTGTATAGCACCTCCCCTGTTTCCTGAGGGCCCCCACTGCACTGCTGTGGCCAGAGAGCCACTTGTCCACAGTTGCCCCAGGTCTGACCTGCCCCCACCCACAAGCTCCCACTGTGCCTCCATTTTTATTTGTTTTTTTATCCCTTTCTCCCTCCAACCTAGCCCCATACGCCATCTCCTCAAACCCCCCATTGAACCTCCATCATGCTGCAGCAGCTAGAGAGCCACCAGCCCACCACCTCTCTGGGTGTGCCCTGACCCCACACACTGGCCCCCAGTGTGCTGCCATTTTTTTATATTATTACTATTTTCCTTTCTTTCCTTTCTTTTTGCCTCTCACCTAGTCATGTATGCCACTTCTGTTCCCTTCCCACCAGCTTCTGTCTCACCACCTTTTGTTTTCTTTTCTTTTTTTTCTTTCTCCCTCTCACCTAGCTCTGTATGTCACCTCCTCTTCCTTGCCACCAGCCCCTGGGTCTGACCTGCCCCCACTCGCCAGCCACACACCATGCTGCCAGTTTTTTTTATTTTTGTCTTTTTCCTCTGTCTTCCATTTCTTTCTCCTTCCCATCTAGCCCTATATGCCACTTCTCCCCATTCCTGCTGGCCCCTGCCATGCTACCACAGCTAGAGACCCACCAACACAATGGCCCTCCATTGCCGTGGGCTTGCCCTGACCCCATTCACTGGCCGCTATTTTCTTTATTTCCTTTCTCCCTCCCATCTAGCCCTGTATATCACCTCCCCTCCCCTCCTACTGGCCCCTAGGTCTGCCCCAACCCCACTCACTGGGTTCCACTATGCCACCATTTTTTTCCTTCCTTTTCTTTCTGCCTCCCACCTAGCTATCACTCCCCCTTCCCACCAGCCCCCACCACGCTGCCAAACCTAGAGAGCCACCTGTGGACTGGCCTGCTGCTGCTCTGGGTCTGCCCCGCCACCACCCTCAGACTCCCACCATGCCACAATTTTTTAGTTTTTTTCTTTCTTTTCTATCTTTTTTCCTCCTTCCCACCTAGTGCCATACATCACCTCCCTCCCTTCCTACCATCTCCTGGGTCCACCCTGCCCCCACACACCAGCTTCCACTGTGCCACCCTTTTTTTCCTCTTTTCTCTTTTTTCCTTTCTTACTTCCTGACTTTTTTTATCCTTCCTACCGAGTCTCAAATGCTACTTCCCCCACCTTCCTGCCAGCCTGCAGCTTCCCTGGGTCTGTCACACTCCCACCCACTGGTCCCCACTTTGTAGCCCTTTATTTATTTTTAATTTTTTCTTTTTCTTTCTTTCTCCCTCCAACCTAGCCCCATACAACACCTCCCTCCCCTTTCTGCCAACCCCAGGGTCTGCCCAGCCCTCAACTGCTATCTAGCGCTGCACCACCCCCCTTTCTTTCTTTGTTTTCTTTCTTCCTCCCACCTAGCCCCATACACCACCTGCCAACCTTTCTCACACCCCCACTGCACCGCCTCGACTGGAGCATCCTGGGTGCTCAGGCCTGCAACCACACTGGGATTACACCACCCCTCCCCCCACCACTGGACCAGCCGATGAATGGTGGGAAGCAAGCTCGTACTACACCTTATCCAATGCCCCTACCTACCTGGCAAGAGGCTGTGAACACTCCTACCCTACTGGACCAGGAGGCAGACAGTATCAGCTCATTTCACCCTCAGCCATCTTGCCAAACCAGTCAACAAAGAAGCAGGCTTGCCCTTCCTGCTGCTGCCCTACCCACCCAGACAAGGTGGTAAGAGCTATCATGCCCACAAATGAGCCAGTAGCAAAGCATGCCCAACACACACTGACATATCAAAAATAACAAAAAACAAAAAACAAAAAGCAGGATAAAAAAATGAACATATAATCAATAAATAAAGGAAATAATACCTTAATGTCTCAGAGACAGCAGACAATCTCAAAACATACTTAAAAAAAGCAGGACAAGATGGCTCCAGCAAGTGACAAAAAAAAGAATTACTTTCCAGCAGAAGAAAATGCAGTGAACTACTAATATGGAATTCAAAAGACTAATGTTTAGGGCTCTCCAAGAGATTAGGAAAGAGATCAAGGAAAACACAAAAAACAAAGGAAAAAATAGACAAAATCATAGAAAACACTGACAAACCCAATGAAAACAGCCAAAATCAAGGAGAACACAAACAGAAGAACTCAGAAAAATAATACAAGAACAAAATGTCAAAATAAATAAACAATTAGAAATCATACAAAAACAGCTACTACAAATCCAAAATATAAATAACAAAATTTCAGAAATGCACAACTCAATAAAAGGTTTTAGAGGCAAATTTGAAACAATGGAGGATGGAATCAGCAAGATTGAAGACAAATCCATGGACACCACTTTGAGGAAAAATCAGAGAAAAAAATGAAAAAAACCTAAGAACTATGTGGGACATAATGAACAGTAAAAATGTGCATGTGATCGGAGTTCCAAAACGGGGATAAAATGGAAAACAAAGAGAAGATTGTTCCAGTTTTGCTGGCAGAAGGCTTCCCGAATATCAAGAAAGATGAAAAGCAGGCTTTCCAGGAAGATCAGTGAATTCCATACAGGATAGACTTCAAAAGAAAGTCACCAAGACATAATCGCACTTGCCATAATCAAAGATAAAGAAAGAATCCTGACAGCAGCTCCAGAAAAAGGCAAAGTCACATAGAAAGGGGAAGCAATAAATCTAAACTCTAATTATTTGGCAGAAACTGTGCTGAAAAGAAGGCAATGGGATGATATATAAAACACTGAAAGAAAAAAAGAACTGCCAACCAAGAATAATAGATCCTACAAAACTCTCTCTCCAATATGATGTCAAAATTAGGACATTTCCAGATAAACAGAAATTAAGGGAATTCATAAAAACCAAACCACACTCACCTGTAATGTTAAAGAGAATCCCTAGGTTAGAGAACAAACTACATTAGACAACAACTGGAGTCTAGGACACAGGACAGCATCAACCAGACACCGATCTAGGTAAAAAAACTCTCCATGATAAAACTAAGCTAAAAGACTTAGAACAAGAAAACAAGAGATGTCAATCTGTAAATAATGGCAACTTCAAAACAATAAAAGGGGAATAAATGGTGTAGGTATGTTGTTGTTGTTAGGTGCCGTCAAGTGAGTTCCAAGTCATAGCGACCCTATGTACAATAGAACAAAACACTGCCCGGTCCTGCACCATCCTCACAATCCTTGTTATGCTTGAACTCACTGTTGCAGCCACTGTATCAATCCATCTCCTTGATGGTCCTCCTCTTTTTTGATGACCCTCTATTTTACCAAGCAAGATGTCCTTCTTCAGAGACTGGCCCCTCCTAATAACATGTTCAAAGCATGTGACCCGTAGTTTCACCATCCTTGCTACTAAGGAGCATTTGGCTGTACTACTTCCAAGACAGATTTGTTCATTCTTTTGGCAGTCCGTGGTATATTCAATATTCTTTGCCAAAACCATAATTCAAACACATCAATTCTTCTTCAGTCTTCCTTACACATTGTCCAGCTTTAATATTCATATGAGGCAACTGAAAACACCATGGCTTAGGTCAGGTGCACGTCAGTCTTTAAAGTAACATCTTTGCTTTTCAACACTTTAAAGAGGTCTTTTACAGCAGATTGGTCCAATGCAATGCATCTTTTGATTTCTTGACTGCTGCTTCCATGGGCATTGATTGTGGATCCAAGTAAAATGAAATCCTTCACAACTTCAATATTTTCTCATTTTATCATGATGTTGCTTATTGGTCCAGTTATGACAATTTTTGTTTTATGTTGAGTTGTAATTGATACTGAAGGCTGTGGTCTTTGATCTTCATTAGCAAGTGCTTCAAGTCCTCTTCACTTCCAGCAAGCAAGGTTGTGTCATCTGCATAATGCAGGCTGTTAATGAGTCTTCCTCCAAACCTGATGCCCCGTTCTTCTTCATATAGTCCAGCTTCTCGGATTATTTGCTTAGCATATGGATTTAATACCTATGGTGAAAGGATACAACTGTCACACACACCTTTCCTGACTTTAAACCACACAGTATCCCCTTGATCTGTTTGAAGGACTGCCTGTTGATCTATGTACAGGTTCCTCATGAGCACAATTAAGTGTTCTGAAATTCCCATTCTTCTCAATGTTGTCCAGGATTTGTTATGATCCACACAGTTGAATGGCTTTGCATAGTCAAAAAAACACAGATAAACATCTATCTGGTGTTCTCTGCTTTCAGCCAGGATCCATCTGACTTCAGCAATGGTATCCCTACTTCCAAGTCCTCTTCTGAATCTGGCTTGAATTTCTGGCAATTCCCTGTTGATGTACTGGTGCAGCTGCTTTTGAATGATCTTTAGCAAAATTTTACTTGCGTGTGATATTAATGATATTGTTTGATAATTTATGCATTCTGTTGGATCACTTTTCTTGGGCATGGGCATAAATATGGATCTCTTCCAGACGATTGGGCAGCTAGCTGTCTTCCAGATTTCTTGGCATAGAAAAGTGAGCACTTCCAGCACTTGCATACCTTTGTTGAAACCTCTCCGTTGGTATTCTGTCAATTCCTGGAGCCTTGTTTTTCACAAATGCCTTCACTGCAGCTTGGACTGCTTCCTTCAGTATCATAGTTTCCTGATCATATGCTACCTCCTGAAATGGTTGAACATCAGCCAATTCTTTTTGGTACAGTGACTCTGTGTATTCCTTCCATCTTGTTTTGATGATCCCTCCGTCATTCAGTATTTTGCCCATAGAACCCTTCAATATTGCAACTCGAGGCTTGAATTTTTTCTTCAGTTCTTTCAGCTTTGGTTTTCTATCTCCAGGTCTTTGCACGTCATAATGCTTTACTTTGTCTTCTTGGGCTGCCCTTTGAAATTTTCTGTTCAGCTCTTTTATTTCACCATTTCTTCTGTTTGCTTTAGCTACTCAGTGTTCAAGAGCAAGTTTCAGAGCCCCTTCTGACATCCATTTTTGTCTTTTCTTTCTTTTCTGACCTTTTGCTTTCTTCACGTACGATGTCCCTGCACAACTCGTCTGGTCTTCAGTCATAAGTGTTCATTGCGTCAAATCTATTCTTGAGATGGTCTCTAAACTCAGGTGGGATATACTCAAGGTCGTACTCTGGCTCTCGTGGACTTGTTTTAATTTTCTTCAGCTTCAACTTGAACTTGCATATGAGCAATTGATGGTCTGTTCCATAGTTGGCCCCTGGCCTTGTTCTGACTGATGATATTGAGCTTTTCCATCATCTCTTTCCACAGATATATTCCATTTGATTCCTGTGTGTTCCATCTGGCAAGGTCCACCTGTATAGTTGCTGTTTATGTTGGTGAAAAAAGGTATTTGCAATGAAGAAGTCATTGGTCTTACAAAATTCTATCATGCAATCTCCAGCATTGTTTCTATCACCAAGGCCAAATTTTCCAACCACCAATCCTTCTTCTTTGTTTCCAACTTTTGCATTCCAATCACCAGTAATTATCAATGCATCCTGGTTGTGTGTTCGATCAATTTCAGACTGAAGAAGTTGCTACAATTCTTCAATTTCTTCACCTACGGCCTTAGTGGTTGGCGCAAAAATTTGAATAATAGTTGTATTAACTGGTCTTCCTTGTAGGTATATGGATATTATCCTATCACTGACAGTGTTGTACTTCAGGATAGATCTTGAAAAGTTCTTTTTGACAATGAATGCAAAGGCATTCCTCTTCAAGTTGTCGTTCCAGGCATAGATGACAATCAGATAGTCTAACTCAAAATGGCCAATACCAGTCCATTTCAGCACACTAATGCCAAGGATATTGATGTTTATGTGTTTCATTTCATTTTTGATGAATTCCAATTTTCCTAGATTCATACCTTGTACATGCCATGTTCTGATTATTAATGGATATTTGCATTTTGAGTCGTGCACATCAGCAAATGAAGATTCTGAAAGCTTCACACTATCCATGTCATTAAGATTGACTCTACTTTGAGGCAGCAACTCTTCCCCATTCATATTTTGAGTGCCTTCCAAACTGAGGGGCTCATCTTCTGGCACTATATCAGACAATGTTCTGCTGCTATTCATAAGGTTTTCACTGGCTAATTCTTTTCAGAAGTAGGCCGCTGCATCTTTCTTCCTAGTCTGTCTTAGTCTGGAAGCTCAGCTGAAACCTGTCTGCCATAAGCAACCCTGCTGGTATTTGAATACCAGTGGTGTAGCTTCCAGCATCACAACAACATGCAAGCCTCCACAGTACAACAAACTGACAGATGCATGGGGGTGTGTAGGTATAGAACTTTAAAATGGAGAAGAAGTCAAAGCAATATCAAGTAATAAAATACTTGCTCAAACTTGGGAAAAGAAGAGTAAATTTCAAAGTAACTACAAAGAAAATTAACCTACTCATCAGAATAAAAACGAAAAACATAAAGACTCAGGAAGCACACAATCTATAATAACAAAAGAGAAGAAAAGAAAATACACTACAAAAGGAACTCAGCACAAGAAAGTAAGAGGAACAAAGCAAACATCAGCACCACAAAAAAAAGGACAACAATATGACATTAAAAAATTATCTATTTCCTCTACACCAACAAAGAGAACTTTGAAGAGGAAAGCACCAAATCGGTACCATTTACAATAGCCTCCAAGAAGATAAAATACATAGGAATAAATCTAACCAGAGATGTAAAAGACCTATACAATGAAAACTACAAGACACTACTGTAAGAAACCAAAAGACACCTGCATAAGTGGAAAAACATAACTTGCTCATGGATAGGAAGACTCAACATTGTGAAAATGACAGTTCTACCCAAAGCGATCTACAGACATACGGACACAATGTGATTCCGATCCAAATTCCAACGAGGTTTTTAAAGAGATGGAGAGAAACAAACAAATCACCAACTTCATATGGAAAGGGAAGAGGCCCTGGATAAGTAAAGCATATACTCAAGAAGAAGAAAAAGTGGGAGGCCTCACACTGCCTGATCTTAGAACCTATTTTACCACCATGGTAGTCAAAACAGTCTGGTACTGGTACAACAATAGATAGATAGACCAATGGAACAGAATTGAGAATCCAGATGTAAATTCATCCACCTATGAGCAGCTGATATTTGACAAAGGCCCAAAGTCTGTTAATTGGGGGAAAAGACAGTCTCTTTAACAAATGATGCTAGCATAACTTGATATTCATCTGCAAAAAAATGAAACAAGACCCATACCTCACACTATGCACAAAAGCTAACTCAAAGTGGATCAAAGACCTAAATATAAAATCGAAAACGATAAAGATCATGGAAGAAAAAATAGGGACAATGCTAGGAGCCCTAATACATGGCATTAACAGAATACGAACCATAAGTAACAATGCACAAACACCAGAAGAGAAACTAGATAACTGGGAGCTCCTAAAAATCAAACACTTATGCTCATCAGAAGATGTCACCAAAAGAGTCAAAAGACAACCTACAGACTGGGAAAAAATTTTTGGCTACAACATATCTGATCAGCATCTAATCTCTAAAAGCTACCAGATGCTACTGCAAAACCTCAACAACGAAAAGACAAAATAACCTAATTAAAAAATGGGCAAAAGATATGAACAGGCACTTCACCAAAGAAAAAATTCAGGCAGCTAACAGATACATGAGGAAATGCTCACGATCATTAGCAATTAGAGAAATCCAAATCAAAACCACAGTGAGATACTATCTCACCCCAACAAGGCTAGCATTAATCCAAAAAACACAAAATCATAAATGTTGGAGAGATTATGGAGAGACTGGAACACTTATACACTGTTGGTGGGAATGTAAAATGGTACAACTTTGGAAATCAATTTGGCACTTCCTTAAAATGCTAGAAATAGAAGTACCATATGATCCAGAAATCTCAGTCCTTGGAATGTATCCTAGAGACATAAGAGCTGTCACATGAATAGATATATGCACACTCATGTTCATTGCAGCACTGTTCACAATAGCAAAAAAGATGAAAACAACCTAGATGCCCACCAATGGACAAATGGATAAACAAATTATGGTATATTCACAAAATGGAATACTATACAACACTAAAGAACAATGATGAATCCATGAAATATAACATGGAGGAATCTGCAAGGCATTATGCTGAGTGAATTTAGTCAGTCACAGAAGGACAAATAGTGTATAAGGCCACTATTATAAGAACTCAAGAAAAGGTTTAAACAGAAGAAAACATTCTTTGATGTTTATGAGGGTAGGGAGGAAGGGAGAGGGGTATTCACTAACTAGATAGTAGACAAAAATTATCTTAATTAGGTGAAGAGAATAACAACACACACTACAGGGGAAGTCAGCACAACTGGAGTAAACCAAATGCTAAGAAGTTTCCTGAATACAACCAAACACTTCAATGGACAGAGTAGCAGAGGCGGGGTCTTGGGACCATGGTTTCAGAGGACATCTAGGTCAACTGGCATAACAAATTTAATTAAGAAAGCGTTCTGCATCCCACTTTGGTGAGTGCCGTCTGGGGTCTTAAAAGCTAGTGATCGGCCACCTAAGATGTATCAATTGGTCCCAACCCACCTGGAGTAAAGGGGAATGAAGAACACCAAAGACACAACAGAAGTATTAGCCCAAGAGACAGAAAGGGCCACATAAACCAGAGACTTCATCAGCCTGACACCAGAAGAACTAGATGGTACCTGGCTACCACCAATGACCGCCCTGACAGGGAACACAGCAGGAGAAAAATGGGGTGCAGAACTCAAATTCTAGTAAAATCACCAGACTTAATTGTTTGACTGAGACTGGAGGGACCCTGGAAGACATGGCCCCTGGACTCTCTGTTATCCCAAAACTGAAACCATTCCTGAGGCCAACTGTTCAAACAAAGAGTAGACTAGACTATGGAACATAAAATGGTACTTGTGAAGAGTGTGCTTCCTAGGTAAAGTAGATACATGAGACTAAATGGGCAGCTCCTGTCTAGGGGTGAGATGAGAAGGTATAGAGGGTCAGAAGCTAGTTGAATGGGCATGGGAAATCTGAGGTGGTAAGGAGGAATGTGCTGTCTCAGTATAGGGAGAGCAACTAGGGTCACATAACAATGCATGTATAAATTTTTGTATGAGAGACTAACTTGAATTGAAAGCTTTCACTTAAAGCACAATAAAAAAATTATCAATAATTACACTGATGTAAATGGCTTAAATGCACCTGTAAAGAGACAGTGGCAGAAGGGATTTAAGAAAAACAAAAAACACAACCCATCAATATGCTGTCTACAAGAGAACTACCTTAGGAACAAAGACATAAGTAGATTGAAAATCAATGGATGGAAAAATATACCAAGCAAACAGTAACCAGAAAAGAGCAGGAGTGGCAATACTATTGTCAGACAAAGCAGAATTTAAGTCAAAATCAACAATAAAAAACAAGGAATGACATTATATAATGACTACAAAAATAATCCATCAAGAAGACATAACCCTAATAAGTATCTATGCACCCAATGATAGGGCTCCAAACTACATAAAACAAATTCTAAATGTACTGAAAAGAGATGTAGACAGTTCCACAATAATAGTAGGAGCTTTCAACAAAGCACTCCAGGTAAAGGAAAAACATCTAGAAAGAAACTCGACAAAGATATAGAAGATCGAAAGGCCACAATCAACCATCTTGACTTCATAGACATATATAGAACACTCCACCCAACAACAGCAAAGTACACATTTTTTTTCCAATGCACATGGAAACTTCTCCAGAATAGGCCACAAAGCTACTCTCAAGAAATCCAAAAGACTGAGATAATACAAAGCATCTTTTCTGATCACAATGACATAAAAGCAGAAATTAATAACAGGAAGAGCAAGGGAGAAAAATCAAACACATGTAAACTGAATAATAGAAGAAATACAAGAGGGAATCAAAAAATTCCTAGAATCAAATGAGAATGGAAACACATCATCATACCAAACCTTTTGGACACAGCAAAAACAGTGCTTAGAGGTCAATTTATAGAAACACATGTACACATCATAAAATAAGAATGGGCCCAAAACAAAATGGTAGCCTTACAACTGGAGTAAATAGAAAAAGAGAATCAAAAGAAACACACAGGCACCAGAAGAAAGGAAATAATAAAGATTAAAATAGAAATAAATGAAATAAAGAAAAGAAAAAAAATAGAAATAATCAACAAAAACAAAAGTTGGTTCTTTGAAAAGATCAACAAATCACTGGTCAAACTGACAAAAGGACAACAGAACAGGAAGCAGATAACCAAAATAAGAAATGAAATGGGGAACATTACAACTGACCCAACTGAAACAAAAAGGATCATAACAGAATACTATGAAAAATTGTACTCTGAAAATTTGACAACCTAGAGGAAATGGACAAATTTCTAGAAACACACTACATACCTAAACTAACACAAACTGAGATAGAAAATCTGAACAGACACGTAACAAGAGAAGTGACTGAAGAGGTAGTAATAATAATAAAAACAATAATAATAATAAAAAAAGCCATGGCCCAGTGTCTTCACTGGAGAATTCTACTAAACATTCAGACAAGAGCTCACACAAGTAGTACTGAAACTATTTCAGAGAAAAGAAGAAAGAATACACCCAAATTAACTCTATGAAACCAGCATAACTCTGATACTTAGGTCAGACAAAAAGACACCACAAAAAAAAAATTACAGAACAATATCTCTTATGAATATAGATGCAAACATTTTCAATAAAAATTCTAGCCAATAGAATTCAGCATCATATCAAAAAAAAAAAAAATACACAATGACAAAGTGGGATTCATACCAGGCATGCAAGGATGGTTCAATGTTAGAAAACCAATCAACATAATCAACCACATAAATGGAACAGAAGAAAAAAATTACATGATAATCTCAATGCAGAAAAGGTATTTGATAATGTCCAACACACGTTCCTGAAAAAAACTCTCAATGTAATTGGAATAGAAGATAAATTCCTCAGCTTAATAAAGGGCATGGATACAAAACCAACAGTCAATACAGTTCTTAACAGAGAGAGGCTGAAAGCATTCCCCAAGAATGGGAACAAGACAAGGATGCCCTTTATCACCACTCCTATTTAACATTGTGCTGGAGTCCTAGCTAGAGCAATAAGGCAAGAAAAAGAAATAAAGGGCATCGAAATTGGAAAGGAAGAAGTAAAACTATCGCTAATTGCACATGATATGACCCTATACATAGAGAACCCCACAGTTTCCACAAAAAAACTACTGTAACTAATAGAATGATTCAGCAAGAGTAGCAGGATACAAGATCAACATACAAAAATCATTTGTATTCCTATATGCCAAAAACAAGAACTTTGAAATGGAAATCAGGAAAGCATTATCATTGATAATAGCCTCTAAAAATATAAAATACTTAGGAACAAATCTAACCAGGAACATAAAAGACCTATACAAAGAAAACTACGAAACGCTATTGCAAGAAACCAAAGGAGACCTACATAAATGAAAAAACATACCATGCTTATGGATAGGAAGTCTCAACATTGTGAAAATGTCAGTTCTACCCAAAGCTGTCTACAGATATAATGCAATCCAGATCCAAATACCAACTGCATTAAATAATCACCAACATTACATGGAAAGAAAAGCAGCCCAGATAAGCAAAGCATTATTGAAGAAGAAGAACAAAGTATGAGGCCTCACACTACCTGATCTTAGAACCTACTATACAGTCATGGTAGTCAAAACAGCCTGGTACTGGTACAATGACAGACACATAGATCAATGGAACAGAATCAAGAACCAAGACGTAAATCCCCATCCACCCATGGTCAGCTGATTTTTGACAAAGGACCAAAATCCATTAAGTGGGGGAAAATACAGTCTTTTTAACAAATGGTGCTGGCAAAACTGGATGTCCACCTGTAAAAAACTGAAATAGGACCCATGCCTCACAACATACACAAAAATTAACTCAAAATGAATCAAATACCTAAATATAAAACTTAAAATGATAAAAGTCATGGAAGAAAAACTATGGACAGCACTAGGGGCCCTAATACATAGCATAAATACAAGCCATAACTAACAATGCACAAACACCAGAAGATGAACTAGATAACTGGGAGTTCCTAAAAATTAAACATTTATGTTCTTCCAAAGACTTCACCAAAAAAGTAAGAAGAGAACCTTCAGATTAGGGGAAAAAAAAATTGGCTATGACATATCCTACAAGAGTCTAATCCTTAAATCTATAGAATACTTCAATACCTCAATAACAAAAAGACACACAATTCAATTTAAAAATGAGCAAAGGATATGAACATACACTTCAACAAAGAAAATCTTCAGTGTGTTGACACATGAGGAAATGCTCGCTATTATTAACCACTAGAGAAATGCAAGTAAAACTACAATGAGATACCATCTCATCCTCCACATTACTGGCACTAATCAAAAAAGCAGAAAATAACAAATGTTGGAGAAGTTGTGGGGAGATTGGAAGTCTTATGCACTGTTGGTGGGAGTGTAAAATTGTACAACTACTATGGAAAACGATATGGTGCCTCTTTAAAAAGGTAGGGATAGAAATATCATACGATTCAGCAATCCCACTACTAGGAATATATATCCTAGAGAAATAAGAGCTGTCATGAAAATAGACACATGCACACCTATGTTCATGGCAGCATTGTTCACAATAGCAAAAAGATGGAAACAACCTAGATGTCTATCAACAGATGAATGGATAAACAAACTATGGTACATACACACAATGGAGTAGTATGCAATGAGAAAGAACAATGATGAATCTGTGAAGCATCTCATGGATGAAACTGGAGGACATTATGCTGAGTGAAATAAGTCAATCACAAAAGGACAAATATTGTATGAGACCACTATTATAAAAACCCAAGAAAATGTTTACACACAGAAAAAATAAACTTTGATGTTACAAATGAGGGGAGGGAAAATTACTAACTAGATAGTAGACAAGTGTTAACTTTGGTGAAGGGAAAGGCAACACACAATATAGCAGAAGTCAGCACAACTTGACCACGACAAAGCCATAGAAGCTTCCTAGACACATCCAATGAGGGACCGAATTACCAGGGCTGAGGGCTGAGGACCATTGTCTCGGGGGACAGTTAAGTCAATTGGCATAACATAGCACGCTGGTCTAATCAAAATAAAAAAAGACCTCTCAGTGAGAAAATCAAGAGGCTTAGTCTCTCTTTATTAGAACTCATCAGAACTCAGTGATGTTTATAACAAACACTCACAATGCAAGAACACTTCACATTAATGCAACCCAGCTGACCTCCACAATGCAGAGAAGAGATTCAGTTCACAGGCTCCCCAGGTGTAAGGGAAATGGAGAATAAAGAACATGCAGAGCTGAGCTATTGTCCTAGGAGTGCAGAACATTTCAAGGAGCTTCAGGCTACATTTTAACACACATACAATGAGCTGGTGTTACACTTGCTTTTTCTTTCACAAAATAGTTAAAAACCTGGGTCATTTCCCAAGCCACACAGGACTCAATCTGGTCTTTCAAAGAAAAATAAGTTTGTGTTTAAAAATTACCTTTTGCCAAAATAGCAGGAGCAATCGGTAAGAGTCTGGTCTCTGAGGACAGCCTGCCTGGGGGCTTCGATCTAAACTCCCATTTAATGGCTGTTGAGATTTAAAGAAGTTACTTATCTGCCCTGTGTCTCAATTTCTACATGTAAAACTGGAGGTAATAATGGTACCTTTATGAGCATCGAACTGTGAGTAGTAAATGAGCCAATATATAGAGAGTGCTTAGCAAGGTACTGAGCACAAGGTGAGCTCTCAACTGATTTTAGCTGCTAGAGGTGATGGTGATGATAGCTAAAGTAGTAAGAGTAGCAATGTTAAAAATGCTAGTACTAGCAATAGTAATAACAGTAGTAATAACAATAATAATAAACTGAGTTTGTTGATTCAACCCTAAAGTTAGCACAAGTAGGAGACCCTGGGTAAGAGGGACTTACTGTCTTAGACAGAGCAATGAAACATTTACAACAGCAATACCAATACGAGCTACAATCTGAAAAAAAAAAAAAAAAGGTTCTCTCCTTCCTCCTCCACCGCTTTCAAGCAAGTATTTTAAGCCTATTGGGCTGGGCTTACTCATGAAATTTAGAATATCATGTGACAGGCAACTTAAATAGAATAGTATATTAGAGAAAACATAACTAGCTCACTACAGTAAGCAGCCTTCTAAAATGGCTCCCAATGATCCTACCCCTGATACTCACTCCCGTGTGTAATTCCCGCCCCCTACACACACTGTTGTGCATGGCTGGACCCAGTGACTTGCTTCTAATAAATAGAATATGGCAGAAGTGATCAGATGTAACTTCTGAGATTAGGACTTCGACTTTGGTCTTGCTCACATTTTCTCTCTCTCATTTATCTTTCTCTCTCTATTCCTCTCTCTATCTGACCCAGAGCCAGCAAGGTACTGAGGCCTCAGTCCAACAACCCTCAAAGAACTGAATCTCAACCAGAGACAGAGCTAGGAAAAAAATTCTTCCCGATGGCCTGGTGAAACCCTGAGCAGAGGACTCAGCTAAGCTGCACCCAGATTCCTGACCCACAGAAACACAGAGATGATAAATGTTGTTTTAAGTCATTGTTTTGAGGAAATTTTCTAGGCAGCAATAGACAAATAAGATACGCAGCAGCCAGATAACATTCACTCAACAGCAATCATAATTATCCTAACTGACAATTTACAAGTCTCAAATTTTAAATCATAAAGTACACTATTTTATATCAGGACTTCAGTGTTGGGGATGCACATAGTTGCTTTCATCTGAAAAAACCAACCAAACAATCAAAACAACAAGCACGAATACCTAGAACATTTTCAGCAGGTGAAGCATTACTACTATCGAACACTCTGTTGCCAAACTAGTATAATCTTCTAAAATAGATTGTATGCCCAAGGTAATAGTGAGTCACCTGTGGATCCTAACTTCTTGTTGTTAGCTACCATCAAGTCACACCCCAACTCATGGCGACCCCATGTGTTACACAGTGGAACTACTCTACAGGTTTTCTTGGCTGTAATCTTTATGAAAGCAGTTTGCCAGGCCTTTCTTCCTTTAAGCCACTGGCCAGGTTCAATCCACCAATTTTGGATCCTAGCATTGTATATATTAATATAATATCTTAATGCATGATATTTTCATAATCTATGCATTGAGAGGCCTTTCCCAGTGGTTCTCCAGCTACATTTACAAATACAAAAATACCTAATAGCATTCTTTGAGACATTCAATCAGACTATTATGTATAGTGCTGTGTTGGACTGTGAGGACCCAAAGGTGAATAAGGCACAGGCTGCCTTCAAATTGTTCATAATTTTTTATTTATATTGAAAAATCAGAATCTCCATGAATTCACCTCAACGATTTGTGTACTTACCTTTCCACTTCCAGAAAAGCTAGAATCCACAGGTAGCTCAGCATTACTATCTAAAGGTAAACAGTCCTCACTTTTTTTTTTTTTGGAGATGAAGAAGGCAAATTAATTTTGTGTAAGCTTACCATCTGTCTTAGGCTGGGTTCTCTAGAGAAGCAAAACCTGTAAAGCATATGAATACATATATAGAGAGATTTATACCAAGGAAACAGCTCATGTGATTGAAGAGACTAGAATGTCCCAAGTCTGCGGATCAGGGTAGAGGCCTCTCCCAATTCACGCAGCCACAGAAGCTGGTGAATCCGAGGTCGGCATGTCGGAGAGCAGGGCTCCCACTCACAATCTGTGAAGGTAGACGAATTCCAAGATCAGCAGACAAGACAACAAGGTTTCTCCTGATTCATGTAGCTGCAGTGGCTGGCAAACCCAAGATCAGCGGATCGGGGAGCAGGATTCTTTCTTGCAGGCTGTGAAGATTGATGAATCCCAAGATCAACAGGTAAGCTGCTAGCTCAAGTCCCAAGAACCGGAAGTGGGATGACAAGAGGCAGCTGCTGGGTCTGGAACAAGCTAAAAACCTTGGCAAGGCAAGCAGGAAGGAAGTAGTCAGTGGAGGACAGAGAGATGAAGGCTGAGGGGCCGGTGAGCCACCACAGGCCCTGCCCCCACTGGTACCACTCAGCAGATTCCATCTTGGGCGTGATCACATATCAAATTTCAATAGGGAAGTGATCCCAACATTATACAACTGCCAAAACACTGAGAATCATGGCCTAGCCAAGCTGACATACCATCTAAACCATTACATCATCTCCATGTAAAAGATGAGGAAATTGAGGCTTATGGATATTAACACATAATCAAATCAGAATCATTTTATGAAGTTACAATAATAAAAACAATTTTCCCTTATTGGAATTTCAGGAAAGTTTTGTTTCAAAATTGGATTCCACTACTAAAAAATGTTAGTAAACAATGTTCTTTCTGCAGTAATGTCTGAGTTAAATTCTGCAGTGAACTGTGGCTTCCAGGCTTTCCAAATCAATGACTACACTGGCCTTGTTCAAGAAGCTCTGGTTCCCCAAGAGACTGTCCATTCCCTTCCTGTTTTCTTTCTAAGGGACAGTTCTACTGCACAGTACTTTTGCAAAACTGAAATGATTGACATATCTTCAAATTAATGGAGGTTCTAATTCTTCCTTTATGAAGATAGTAGATCTACCACTTTTCCTGTTCTCTAGAATGAACCACTTGAATTCCCCATTTCCCATACCACTTCATAGCCACCAATTTGTTTTCTTAGCTGTATTACAAAAACACAACTTAAAATAACACAAAATATTAATACACAACCCTCAGCAAGGGGAAAAAGGTCATTCAATATATCTTGGGAGGTAGATATGAGAGATTTCATTTTACAGATAAAGAAACTGGTGTCCAGGAACATGAAGTGATCTGATCAAGAACCTCTGAACAATTTGTTGATCGAGGACTCAAAGGACTTCTAACTCAAGTGCTCTTTAAATTTTAGGACAGCTGTTACTAAGTGACACATTGTAGAACAGGTGCTAACATAAGATATATCTGGGATTTACAAATGTTGTTAGTGCCTTCAAGTTAGCTCATAGCAACCTTATGTATAACAGAACAAAATGTTTCCAGGTCCTGCACCATCTTCATAATTGTTGGTATGTTTGAGTTAAATGTGTATTTCATCAATTTGCAACATTGATTCTCTAATATTAAAGTAATATTTGCCTCCTAACACTTTTCAGGAGCCCTGGTGGCCCAGTGGTTAACAGCTTGGCTGCTAACCAAAAGGTGAGCAATTCAAATCCACCAGCCACTTCTTGGAAACCCTTTGGGGCACTTCTACTCTGTTGGAATTGACTCAATGGCAACAGAAATACTTTTTGAGATTGCTTCCTAATTAATACTGAAAAAAGAGGAATACTACAGAAGTCAAGTTTCTTCTCTTCCATTTTCCAAAGTGGAGAATTAAAAGAGGTTGTAACCCAGTGGAGGTCATCTTTCTATTGATTAACGTGAGCCTGGGAGTGGAAGCTATGATTGCTGATCAAACCCTGTGTCATTGGTATTTGTTTTCTTGGTTTGAAGGTTTAAGGGACATCCCAATCAATTGGCTTAATGTTGTTTCTCAATACTTCTGTTCTACCTCCTATTTTGTAGCATAGTGCCCGGGGTCTTAAAAACTAGCAAGCAGTCATCAAAGGTACAATAGTTCTCCATTCATCTGGAGCAGCAGAGAAAGAAGGAGAGTCAGAAATTGAAGGAGGAAACAGACTGCCTTCTTTGCCATGAGATTAAAATAACTGGATGGTGCCCAGCTACCATTATTGATCACCTTGATGAAATGTTCTATAAAAGAATCTTGATTGAAAGGAGGAAGAATGCAGAATAGAATTACAAATTCTCAGTGGACTCCAGACCTTCTGGAGCCACTGAAGCTGGGTGAACCCCTGAAACTATTGCCCTGAGATAATCTTTAAACTTCAAACATTAAACCAAAACTATTGCCTGAAGTGTTCTTTAACCAAATATAGTTTACCTTATTAAGTATGTAAGACTTGAGCATTGTACTCTTTTAAAGAATCATCTTATAGAATTTCTATATGGAGAGGAAGTCAAGGAAATATCAAGATATAACAGGTTTTTTAAATTTAGGATGATAAATGTATACTTCAGGGTAACCACAAAGAAAAGTAATAAATAAATCTAATCACCAAAACAAAGAAGAAGAAAACCAAAGACTCAGTAAACACAAAAACAACAAAAAATGAAAGGAAAAAATCCATATACAAAAAGAAATTAACACAGAAAGTAAAGAAGAACAAATAAACTGTTAACATCACAAAAAAGTAACAAATTACTAGCAGTAAATCCACACCTATCGATAATCACACTGAATGTAAATGGGTTAAATGCACCAGTCAAGAGGCAGAGAGTGGCAGAATGGATAAAAAAACACAACCCATCAATATGCTGCCTACAAGAGACACATCTTAGACACAAAGACATAAAGACGTTAAAAATCAAAGGAGAGAAAAAATATGCCAAGTAAACAGTAATCAAAAGAGAGCAGGAGTGGCAATATTAATATCTGACAAAATAGATTTAAGTCAAAAACCATTATAGGAGAAAAAGAAGGACACTACATAATGATTGAAGGGTCAATTCACCAAGAAGACATAACAATATAAATATTTATAACCCAATGCCACGACTTCAAAATTTATATAAAACAAACCCTAACAGAACTGAAGACAGAAAAAGACAGATCCACAATAATAGTAGGTGATTTTAACACACCACTTCTAATGATGGACAGAACAACTAGAAAGAAAATCAACAAAGATACAGAAGACCTAAATAACACCATGAACCAACTGGAACTCACAGAAATACATACAGCATGCCACCAGATAGAGCAATACATATTCTTCTCTGATGCACCTGAAACATTCTCCAGAATAGACCATATCTTAAGCCACAAAGCAAGCCTTAATAAATTTAAAGAGACTGAAATTATATAAAGCATTTTCTCTGATCATAATGGTATCAAACTTGGAATCAATAACAGGAAGAAAAAGAAAAATAAATTAAATACATGGAAACTAAATAACACATTACTGAAGAACTATTGGGCCATAGAAGACATCAAAAGTAAAATTGAAAAATACTTAGAATCAAATCAGAAAACACAACAAACCAAAATCTATGGGATGCAGCAAAAGCAGTGGTCAGAGGGAAATTTATAGCAATAAATGCATACATTAAAAAAGAAACAAGGTCCAAAATCAATAAGTTAACCTCACAACTCAAACAGATAGAAAAAGAAGAGCAAAAGAAAACCACAGCTACCATAAGAAAGGAAATAGGGGAGACTCCGGCAAGATGGCGGTCTACGCAGAAGCACCACGCCGTCCCTCCACAACAAAGATCCAAAAAACTAAGCCAAACAGAGAATCAACAATCCTGAAACCCTAGAACATCAAATGAAGAGATAAAGAACTCAGCC
>NW_004444105.1:3245461-3249622 GCF_000243295.1 Trichechus manatus latirostris
AATGTCATAAAACAGCATGTGTGTTACTGTTACATGAGAAACTATCTGTTCTGTAAGCCTTCACCTGAAGTACAATAAAATATTAAAAAAAAAAAAAGAAAGGAAATAATAAAGATCAGAGCAGAAATCAATGAAATAGAAAACAGAAAAACAATAAAATCAACAAAATTAGAACCTGGTTCTTTGAAAGTATCAATAAAATAAACAAAACACTGGCCAAACTGATAAAGGAGAAAAATGAGAAGATGCAAATATCCAAAATAAAGAATGAAATGGGAAAGATTACAATGGATCAAACTGAGATAAAGAAGATCATAACGGAATACTATGAAAAATTGTACTCCAACAAATTTGAGAACCTAGAGCAAATGGACAAATTTCTAAAAACACACTACTTACCTAAACTAACACAAATATAGATAGAAAATCTAAACAGCTCCATAGCAAAAGAAGAGACTGAAATGTCATCAAAACACTGCCAACCAAAAAAAGGCCCTGGCCCGGTTGGCTTCACTGGTGGAATTTTACCAAACATTCAGAGAAAAGCTGACACCAATTCTAATCAAACTCTTCAGAAACATAAAAAAGGAAGGAATACTCCCGAATTCATTCTGTGAAGCTAGCATTACCCTGATACCAAAGACAGGCAAAGACACCACAAAATAAGGAAGATTACAGACCAATATCCCTCATGAATACAGATGCAAAAATTCTCAACAAAATTCTAGCCAACAGAATTCAACAGCATATCAAAAAAAATGTACATCATGATCAGGTGAGATTCATACCAGGAATGAAAAGGTGATTCAACATTAGAAAATCAATTAATGTAATTCACCACACAAACAAAACAAAGGAAAAGAATCACATGATAATCTCAATTGATGCAGAAAAAGCTTTTGATAAAATCCAACACCCTTTCCTAATAAAAACTGTCAGCAAAATAGGAATAGAAGGGAAATTCCTCAACATAATTAAGGGCATAAATGTAAAACCTATAGCCAATGTTATTCTCAATGGAGAAAGACTGAGAGCCTTCCCCTTGAGGACAGGAATGAGACAAGGATGCCCACTGTCACCACTCTTATTCAGTATTGTACTGGAAGTTCTAGCCAGAGCAATTAAGGCCAGAAAGAGAAAGGGTATCCAAATTAGAAAAGAAGAAGTAAAACTATCTCTGTTCACAGATGGCATGATCCTGTGCATAGAAAACCCCAGAAATTCCAGGAAAAAAGCTACTGGATCTCATAGAAAGATTCGGCAAAATGACAGGGTACAAGCTCAACACACAAAAATCACTTGGGTTCCTTTACACTAACAAGGAGAAGCCCAAAAATAAAATCAAGAAAACAATACCTCCAAAAGGATGAAACATCTAGGAATAAACCTAACCAGGGATGTAAAAGACATATACAATGAAAACTACAAAACACTACTGCAAGAAACTAAAAGAGACCTACACAGATAGAAAAACATTCCATGCTCATGGATTGGAAGACTCAACATTGTGAAAATATCAATATTACCCAAAGCAATCTATGGATATAATGCAAACCCAATCCAAATTCCAACATTATTGTTTACTTAAATGGAAAAACTAACCACCAACTTCATATGGAAAGGATAGATGCCCTGAAAAGCCAAAGCAATATTGAAGAAGGACAAAGGAGGAGGCCTCACCCTTTCCAATCTCAAAACATACTATATAGCCATAGTAATCAAAACAGCTGGGTACTGGTTCAATGACAGACACACAGACCAATGGAATAGAATTGAGAACCCAGAATTAAATCCCTCCATCTATGGGCAGCTGATTTTGACAAGGGGACAAAGTCCATTCCGTGGAGAAGAAATAGTCTTTTAACAAATGGTGCTGGCACAACTGGATACTCATTTGCAGAAAAATAAAATAGGATCTGTACCTCACACCATACACAAAAACTAACACTAAATCATCAAAGAATTAAAAGTTAAACTATAAAGTTCCTGGAGCTAATATAGGGACAAAACTATGGTACCTAATATTTTTCCGTAATAGAATACCAAACAAAACTGCAAATGAATGAGATGTTGTTGTTATTGTTAGGTACCATGGAGTCAGTTCCAACTCATAGTGACACTATGTACAACAGAACGAAACACTACGTGGTCCTGGTGCCATGACCGCAATTGTTGTTATGCTTGAGCTCATTGTTGCAGCCACTGTGTCAATCCATCTCATTGAGGGTCTTCCTCTTTTTTGATGACCCTGTACTTTACCAAGCATGATGTCCTTCTCAAGGGACTGATCCCTCCTGATAACATGTTCAAAGTATGTAAGCCGTAGTCTCGCCATCCTTGCGTCTAAGCAGCATTCTGGCTGTACTTATTCCAAGATAGATTTGTGCATTCTTTTGGCAGTCCATGGTATATTCAATATTCTTTGCCAACACCACAATTCAAAGGCGTCAATTCTTCTTCAGTCTTTCTCATTCATTGTCCAGCTTTTGCATGCATATGATGCAATCGAAAATACCATGGCTTGGGTCAGGCACACCTTAGTCCTCAAGGTGACATCTTTGATTTTCAACACTTTAAAGAGATCCTTTGCAGCAGATTTGTCCAATGCAATGCGCCTTTTGATTTCTTGACTGCTGTTTCCACGGGTGTTGATACTGGATCCAAGTAAAATGAAACCCTTGACAACTTCAATCTTTTCTCCATTTATCATGATCTTGCTTATTGGTCCAGTTGTGACCATTTTTGTTTTCTTTATGTCGAGGTGTAATCCATACTGAAGGCTGTGGTCTTTGATCTTCATCAGTAAGTGCTTCAAGTCTTCTTTACTTTCAGCAAGCATAAAGCAGGTTGTTAATGAGTCTTCCTCCAAAGCTGATGCCCCATTCTTCTTCATATAGTCCAGTTACTGTGGGTCCAAAAGTTCATATAGGAGGAAATGCTGACTTCCCAGCAGAATTTCTACTTGGGGCCCAGGAGCAGGTGAGGATTCCTGGAGACCACACATCCATCTAATGAGGCTAGTTCATGAGCTACCATTTCTCAAAAAAGCAGCTCAGATATCTGAAAAGGTTGATGACTTCAAAGCTGTGCTAGCTTAGGGCTTCTGCTGCTGACCCTGACATTCTAATCGTGACTGTAGTTAGGCATTATAAATGCCCTAACTTCCTGTCTCTGGTTTTGTTACTGATCAAACTTGATCCTGGTTCAGGATGTTTGATTTTTGATGCTAACTGATAGATCTCAACCTAGTTCTCTGGAGAGTCTTGAATGTCCTGGTAGAAAACTTCACCCCTTCTCCTCCCCAACTATCCAAGAACTACATGCCTTTATGAATTTCGTCATGTCCTACTTCCTCAGTGTTGCCACTTTATTGTAATTATCACCTCTCTTTTCTGTGGTTAATGTTTTGACAATTAATAGAAACTTAGAACTGTGGCACATTCATCTCCTCAACAAGTTTCAACTGAATAGCTATTATCAAGGTGGAAAATAAAGACTAAGTCCTTTTCTTCATGGAGCTAATATTACGAAGAGAAAACAGAGGCTCCAAGGACACTGACTTCACTGGAGGAACTTAGTTGGCACAGGGTGGGAGGATAGACACTGACTTAGCTCCAGCAGCTCAGCACAGTGGTTGGTGTCCTAATTCCTGGTCTGAAGGTGATTTTCTCGGTTTTGCGCTTGTGCTAATGTGTCTGGCTTCTGTCCCCACTGGTCCCTGGATCCAAGAGACAGCAAACTAGGCATAATCCATCTCATCCTCCTGCTCTTCCTTGTCTCTTCATCAGGGGATAATGGGCCTTCTGCAGGCTTATGGTATAAACTACTCATTTAATTTAAAATAAAGGTTATTAGACTGCATTTCTAAAACCAGACAAAACACACTTCTATCTTCATCGAGATGGACAGCTTTATAGCCAATTGAAGCAGAGCGGCTGAAAATGTTCACTTAAAGGAAACACATCAGGACTTCCAGCAAAATGGCACTCTAGGCAGAAGCACCACGCCGTCCCTCCACAGCAAAGATGCGAAAAACTAAACTGAACAGAGAATACAACAATCCTGAAACTCTAAAACATCAAATGAAGAGATAAAGAACTCAGCCAAGCACCAAATGGAGTGAGAAAACTGACAGAGAATGGAGAGCGAGGAGAGATTCAT
>NW_004444105.1:3257100-3263409 GCF_000243295.1 Trichechus manatus latirostris
ATGTAGAAATTTTTGAAATGGTGTATCTTTGGCTATGTGTATTTTCACCAAAAAAAAAAGGTTGAGAAGTTAGAGGGTTGACATGTTGTGGGGTTGTTGACCAATGTCATAAAACAATGTGTGTGCTACTGTTTCATGAGAAACTATTTGTTCTGTGGGCCTTCACCTGAGGTACGGTAGAAAGAAAAAAAAAAAAAGAAATATGTCAGGATGCCTGGAGGTGGTGAGCTGCGTGGAGCTGGCCTGAGATCTGACGCTGCTTGGCTGGCAGCTCTCAGAGAGAAAGGGGGGTCTTCAGGTGTAAGACATCACAATCTCCTCTAACAAAGACCACTGCCAGTCGCACACTCTTCCCGTGAGAGGGAAGCACCTGTTCCCACAGGCCTGGACACAAGGACAACAGCTGAGGCATGGCACCCTGGACACTGCTGACAGGATGCACGTTAGGGTACACTGCTGCTATCAGCCTCATCAAAAGCCAAAAACAACACGAGACTGACAATTATTTTAAAACCATGAGCCTAAATTTCAGTTTTCAAAAAATATGTCTAAAATCAAAATGTTGTTGTTAGGTGCTGTCTGCTGGTTCCAACTCATAGTGACACTATGTGTAAAAGAACAAACAACCGTCAGGTCCCACACCATCCTCACAATCGTTATGCCCGTTGTTGTAGCCACTGTGTCAATCCATCTTGTTGAGGATCCTCTTTTTTGCTGACCCTCTACTTTACCAGTCCTTCTCTAAGAACTGGTGCCTCCTGATAACATGAACAAAATATGTGAGATGAAGTCTTGCCATCCTTGCTTCTAAGGAGCATTCTGGCTGTACTTCTTCCAAGACAGACTTGTTCCTTCTTCTGGCAGCCCATAGTATCTTCAGTATTCTTCTCCAACACCATAATCCAAGCATCAATTCTTCTTCGGCCTTCCTTATTCATTGTTCAGATTTTGGATGCATATGAGGCAACTGAAAACACCATGGCCCTGTCAGTTCTAAGGGCTGCATGGAGGGCTGAAGGGCTGAAGGCTGTGACTGCTCTGGGACAGTCCCCTCAAGGAGTAAGGGGCTGAATTAATGGGGTTAGAGCCAAGTGGATGGACGTCACCACAGGACCAACTAGAGAGGGACCGTCAAGGGTGACTGGAAGGGTCTGACTTGGAAGACAGAGCAGGTGCTGGCGCCTCAACCCAGATGCATAGAGAAATGGAACATGTGCATTTGGGCTTCTCGAATGCACCTTGCATGGGTGAGGGATAAATGACTTACCCTTCTAACAATGCTGTACAACTTCAGATGTGACCTGCCTGTAAGATACAGAAGGTGGGTAAAATAGCCAGGAATGAAGAGGGCTGAAACAGGAGGATGATAGTAAGGTTGAGTTTTGATATATACAAACATGCACATTTGAAAATGGAAACAATGGCTAATGTTTGCTACTGTGGATCAGACACCATGTTAAGCCCTTTACACAGAGTCTCTTATCCTCACAACAGACCGTGGAGTGATGACTTCTGTTATCCCTCCCCCCCTTTTTTTTAACATAAGATGAAACTGAGGCCCAAAGGTGCTAAGTTATGCAAGGTCATGGCTAGCAAGTGATGGAGCTGGGACTCCAACTCCCACCTCTGGCTGCAGAGCCTGTGATAGGAAGTACACCACCACCTTCCTCCCTTCATGTTTACCCCATGGGTCAAGGAGGCATAAACATGGCCACCAGGACTACTGGGAGACGAAAGCCCAGCACAGAGTTTGGACGTGCAGGACACTGGCCGAATCCCGCTGCCAGTTTCTGAAAGGCTGACAGGAGGTGCATTGCAGAGGAGTGCAGAGACACAGGCTCCCAATATACACTAGACACAGGAAAAGCAGACAGCAGGCCTGTCCATTAACCTTCTCCTTCCAGAGCTGTTCACAGGTTCCCATTATAGGAAATAATAAGAATAAGCCAGGTGGACTGTGTGTTGGGACTCCTCTTTAGAGGTCACTTGTAATCAGATTAGTTTACCATAGTTTTACAAGACTACTTTTATTTATCATTTATTGAGGTCAACATTTTGCTAAGAAATGGAGAATTCTGAAACTTTCATATGAAAAGTCCCTCCATTAAGCTTATATAATTTAAGCCATTTCCAGTAGCGGTCCATATTTTTATTACTAGTTATTCAAGATTTCTTCACTGAACTGAACGTGCAACATAGAAGCGGTAGATTCCAGGAACCTTTAGCAAGTTCTTTTCCTCTATCATGAAGCACTCCCTATTGGGGTTAATATTCAGAAAAATCTTATGGATATGTAAATTGATACGTGAAAAGCTGGTGTCTATGTAGAAGATAATTTTTAATGACATTCAAATGATAATTGTTTTCTCACTATAATTTCAACACGACGCTTGTAAATGAATGTCTTATATAAATTAATCTATTGTAGTATAATTTATAGGAATGTCATTTAAGATCTCTGCATCTTTAATTGTTTAATGGTGATTGAAACAAAAGGATTCTTTCATTTAATAATAATTAGAACTTCAAGTGAATTGTCGAACTGTGGCTTGTGTTCTATTTAACTATTTCTTTGTGTCTGAAGAACATCAAAATTGATCTCCCCACTTAGCACTAATATTGAACCTCATAAAATTGAGAAGCTTAACTTCCAACGGTATTTACTAATCAATAAAAGTGTTTTACTGTCATTTTTAAAGACTATTCCTTATTTCATTTCATAGAAGTGTCATCAATGTTACCTTTTTATAAATTATTCAGGGATAGAAAATGAAAACGTTAACAATTTTAGACTGATTAAAAAACAAAACAAAACCCATTGCCATCGAGTCAATTCTGACTCATAGTGACCCCATAGGACAAAGTAGAACTACCCCTGTAGGGTTTCCAAGGAGTGGCTGGTGGATTTGAACTGCCAACCTTTTGGTTAGCAGCCAAGCTCTTAACCACTATACCACCAGGGCTCCTTAGATTGATAAGACATTTTAAAAAAAAACATGTAAATCTTCTGGCTACTTGATCAAGTTCACAAGAGAAGTTAACAAAGATAAATTAAAAGTCCATGAATAGAGTGGATAGGGAAGGATGGAACTAGAATTTGCTTTTATCTTTGGCTTTATTATACTGGTAAAAACACAAGAAAACAAACCATAATTTGAAATAGAAAATGTTTGCAACAAATCCCCCATAATTTTTTATGAAGTTAACATAATATGGCAATAAAAATGCATTTAATCTCACAATATACCTTCACAGGTGAAAATAAGTTATAACAGGTAATTTTTAAGCCGTTATGAAATTTTACTTTGCATAGAATTCACCCAAGCAGGAAGTCTCTGAAATTTTATGGTTTCAGAGTGATTTTTTTCCTTCCAAAATTAAATCTGTATGTAAGAATAATATAGCTTTTCATGGGTTTTGTTCTGTCATTAATTAAGTTGAATATATATTTATACAAAAGTTATTTACTTAGGACTTTCGGGCAACACGGTGCTATAGTCAGAAGGACCACACTGTTCCTTCACAGCAAAGATCAGAAAAACTAAGTCAAACAGAGTCACATATCAATCCTGAAACCCTAAGCATCAAATGAAGAGATAAAGAACTCAGCCAAGCATTGAAAGAAATAAGAAACTGGCCAAGAACAGAGAGTGAGGAGAGATACATGCAAAGTCCCCTATCAGCTACTGCAGCACAGATCTGCCATCTTGGACTCCTATCGGAGATCAGCGAACAGGGGGTGTAATAAGGCAGCTTCACGGAGCTCCCAGCAGGAGACAGAACAACCGATAACCGGCAATACACGCTTCCCCGCCACCACCCTTCTTCACCTCCACTCAATCTCCTCTGCTTCCTGCAGCCACAGTCTCTTGGCCGGGAAGCAACAGCTTCACCCCGGTGTCAGCTGGATTCCACGCGCCCGCACTGGCCAGCTCCCTGAGTGCCTTTTGTTGGCTGCTGTTGTTACTTTTTTCCGCTTCTTTAAATTTCTTCCTTACCTCTCACCACCTCCGCCTCCTTTCTCTCAAATACCTGGCACCAAGTGCCATCTTTGCTTCTTCCTGAAAGGCTACGAAACACCACTCAACTGTGAAACTGCTTCCCGGCCTGTGCCGCCACGCTGGTGGGATCCCCAGGACTTTTTTATTTGTTTGCTCTGATTTGTTCTGTTTTGATTTGTTTGTTTCCTATTTCTTTTCTTGGCTTGGAAGCTACTCCCTTACTCTGCGCAGACGCACAGGGACATCCCTGGGAGCATCTCATTTTTCTGTTTGGGTTTTTTGTTTTTTGTTTTTCGTTTCTTTGTTTTCTTTTCTTCTCTCTCTTATTTCCTTTTTGTCTTTTTTCATTTCCAGTTTCTTGATTTATTCATTTTTTTCTTTTACCCTTTTTCTTTTTTTCTTTTCATTTTTGTTTTTACCCATTTCTTAGTCTCTCATCTCTCCATTCCAATAGCAAGCTCCATTAGCATTCTTATTTGTTTGTATGTATGTTTTTGGCTCCTGTTCCTCTTTCCTCTCTCTCATGTTTCCAATACCCATCTTAGCTCCACACATCACAATCTCCCTCTTCCTTCCTACCTACCTGCACCATGCGCTGAACATCACACCCCAAAGCAGCACAGGCACGGGCTACTGGAACCTGTCCTGCACTGATTCCCAGTCCGCATTGTCAGCCCTGGTACATGCCACAAACAACCCATCCCAGCAACTCCTTTTCAGCTGGACCTGTCCTGCTGTACCATACCTGAGCGACTGACCCTGCCCACTGGAGGAGGTGAAAAGTATCGTGCCCACAGACGAGCAAACAAGTAACGCACATCCTGTCTGCTCAGACATAACCAAATAAAACAAAAAAGCAGGATGAAACAAACAAATCTACAATCAATAAACGAGGAAAATAACCACTGAATGCCCCAAAGACAGCACACAATATAAAAACATTTACAAAAACAGGACAGGATGGTTCCAGCAGGTATCCAAAATAAACACCAGATGATGTTGCAATAGAAGAAAAGCCACTAGATCTAATGGATAAGGAATTCAAATCTCTGATATTCAGTATTATGCAAGAGTTGAAGCAAAAAACAGACAAAAATGAGGAAAAAATAGACAAATTCATGGAAAATACAGACAAAAAATGGAAGAATTCAAGAAAATAATACAGGAACAAAATGCTAAAATAAATTCACAACTAGAAATCATACCAAAACAACAATTAGAAATCCAAAAGATAAACAACAAGATTTCAGAAACGGACAGTGTTATAAAAGGGCTGAGGAGCTCGTTTGAAATGGTGTAAGTAATAGGATCAACGAAATTGAAGACAAACACTTGGATACAACTCTGTTTGAGGAAAAATCAGAAAAAAGAACAAAAAAATATGAAGAAACCCTAAGAATTATGTGGGATACAATCAAAAGCAAAAGTCTTCGAGTGACTGGAGTTCCAGAACAGGGTGAGAAAACAAAAAACACAGAGAGGATCATTGAAGAATTGCTGACTGGACACTTCCCCAAAATCATGAAAGATGAAAAGCTGACCATCCAAGCTCAAAGAACCCCATACAGGATAGACCCCAAAAGAAAATCACCAAGGCATATCATAATCACACTTGCTAAAACCAAAGACAAACAAAGAATCCTGAGAGCAACTTGAGAAAAACAAAAAGTCACATACAGAGGAGAAACAATAAGACTAAGCTCGGATTATTTGGTAGAAACCATACATGCAAGAAGGCAATGGGACGACATACATAAAACCTTGAAAGAAAAAAAAAATTGCCAGCCAAGAATAATATATCCTGCAAAACACTCATTCAAATATGATGATGAAATTAGGTCATTCCAAATAAACAGAAATTAAAGGACTATGTAAAAACCAAACCAAACTTACAAGATTTATTAAAGGGAGCCCTTCGATCTGAGAACAAACAACATCAGACCACAGGCTGAATATAGGAAACGAACTATTAAGGACTACCCAAAACCAAAAGAATCACAACAGGGAACCAGAGGGGTTAATCTGTAAATGACAACAGCATCAGAACAATAAAAGAGGGAATAAACTGTGTAGGTATAGAACCTTGTAATGGAGAGGAAGGGAAGGTGATATCAAGTAATAACAGACTGGTTCAAACCTAGGAAGATAAGGGTAAATGTCAAGGTAACCACAAAGAAAGTTAACAAACGTACTCATCAAAATAAAGAAGAAAAACATAAAGTCTCAGCAAAAACAAAACCTACAAAAACAAAAGAAATGAAAAAAATCCACAAACAAAATGAACTCAGCACAGGAGAGTAAGAGAAAT
>NW_004444105.1:3264291-3308556 GCF_000243295.1 Trichechus manatus latirostris
GGCCTCCACCAGACTGAGTCCAGTACAGCTAGATGGTGCCCAGCTACCACCACTGACTGCTCTGACCAGGATCACAATAGAGGGTCCTGGACGGAGCTGGAAAAGGATGTAGAACAAAATTCTAACTCACACAAAAAAAAGGCCCGATTACTGGCGTGACAGACTGGAGAAACCCCGAGAGTATGGTCCCCAAACACCCTTTTAGCTCAGTGGTGAAGCCACTCCTGAAGTTCACTGTTCAGCCAGGGATTGGACAGCCTCATAAAACAAAATGGGACTAATGAGGCACAGCAGTCCAGGGACAAGGACTGGAAGGCAGGAGGGGACAGGAAAGCTGGTGATAGGGAACACAAAGTTGAGAAGGGACAGTGTTGACATGTCATGGGGTTGACCATTGTCATAGGGCAATATGTGTACTAACAGTGTAATGAGAAACTATTTGTTCTGCAAAACTTCATCTAAGGTACCAAAAAAGAAAAAAAAAAAAGAATTATCAATGTGAGACCAAATTGACAACAGCAACTCAAAAGGTTTGATGGGAAGCCTAGGGGGCAGTGAGTTGAAGATAATGGTGATGGAATAATTTGGGAAAGGATACTGAGAATAGCAGCACAACTGGAAGAATGTAACTGATGTCACTGAATTGTACGTTTAGAAACTTTTGAAATGGTGTTACTCTGGCTATGTGTATTTTCACCAAAAAAAAAGTCCTCCAAGGTCGAGAAGGGAGAGTATTGACACGTCGTGGGGTTATTAACTGATGTCATAAAACAATATGTGTACTGTTTAATGAGAAACTATTTGTTCTGTAAACCTTCATCTAAAGCACAATTAAAAAAAAAAAACCTTCTACACACACACAAAAAAAAAGTTATTTACGTAGGTAGCTTCCTTACTAATTAGCATCTATCCATCCACAAAGGCCATTAAAGCAAATTTACAGGCCGATTTGAAATAACAAGTGTCAGCAGATGAAGACTAAAAGCACAGCTAATGAAATTTTTTATCCTCCATAGAGAAGAAGCTATGTAGAAAATCAGTGATTCTCATATTTATTAACTTTATAATGAAACAAAGAAAAATATCAAAACAGACTGAACATATCACTACATCATTGTTGTTCAAATAGATGATATAGTCCTGTTTTAAAGTTCTTTGATTCTCTATAGGACTCTTTACTATTTCCCTGCTTTTGTTTTCTCCTGTTTTGAATACTGTTAAATACCACAGTAACAAACACAGAATTAAGAAGTCCACAAAAAATGACAATTTCATGTATCACAGCTAACCACTTAAAGTATTTCACTACAGGATTACCCAAGTTCTTATTCAAACATTTAAAATTTTCACACTAAAATAGACTGGCATAAAAAGTAAAATACATTAACTACTCATTTCCTATATGATGTCTTATGGTTTTATATATGTATATATAAAACCATTGCCGTCGATTCCGACTCTTAGCAACCCTATAGGACAGAGTAGAACTGCCGCATAGAGTTTCCAAGGAGCACCTGGTGGATTTATCTTTTGGTTAGCCGCCATAGCTCTTAACCAGTATGCCAAGAGGGTTACCATATATATGTACATATAAATATAAATATATGTGTATATATATATAGTTTTCAGGTACCGTTGAGTCAGTTCTAACTCACAGCGACTCTATGCACAACAGAACGAAACACGGCCCGCTCCTGTGCCATTCTCACAACTGTTGCTATCCTTGAGCCCATTTTTGCAGTCACTGTGTCACTCCATCTTATTTAGGGTCTTCCTCTTTTTCACTGACCCTCTACTTTAACAAGCATGATGTCCTTCTCCAGGGACTGATCCCTCCTGATAACATGTTCAAAGTATGTGAGATGTAATCTTGCCATCCTTGCTTCTAAGAAGCATTCTGGCTGTACTTCTTCCAAGACAGAATTGTTCATTCTTTTGGCAGTCCATGGTATATTCAATATTCTTTGCCAACACCACATTTCAAAGGTGTCAATTCTTCTGTCTTCCTTATTCATCATCCAGCTTTCACATGCATACAATGCAATTGAAAATACCATGGCTTGGGTCAGGCGCACCTTAGTCTCCAAGGTGACATCTTTGCTTTTCAGCACTTTAAAGAGGTCTCTTGCAGCAGATTTGCCCAACGCAATGCGTCTTTTGATTTCTAACTGCTGCTTCTATGGGTGTTGATTGTGGATCCAAGTAAAATGAAATCCTTGACAACTTCAATCTTTTCTCCATTTATCATGATGTTTCTTACTGGTCCAGTTGTGACAATTTTTGTTTTCTTTATGTTAAGGTGTAATCCATACTGAAGGCTGTGGTCTTTGATCTTCATCAGTAAGTGCTTCAAGTCCTCTTCACTTTCAGCAAGAAGGTTGTGTCATCTGCATAATGCAGGTTGTTAATAAGTCTTCCTCCAATGCTGATACCCCGTTCTTCTTCATATAGTCCACCATGGCTTGGGTCAGACGAACCTTAGTCCTCAAAGTGACATCTCTGCTTTTCAATACTTTAAAGATGTCTTTTGCAGCAGATTTGTCATATGCAATACGTCATTTGATTTCTTGACTGCTGCTTCCATGGACACTGATTGTGAATCCAAGTAAAATGAAACCCTTGAAAACTTCAATATTTTCTCCATTCATCATGATGTTGCTTATTGGTCTAGTTGTGAGGCTTTCTGTTTCTTTATGTTGTGGTGTAATCCATACTGAATGCTGTAGTCTTTGATCTTCATCAGTAAATGCTTCAAGTCCTCTTCACTTTCAGCAAGCAAAGTTGTGTCATCTGAATATCGAAGGTTGTTAATAAGTCTTCCTTCCTCCAATCCTGATGCCACGTTCTTCTTCATATAGTCCAGCTTATCAGATTGTTTGCTCAGCGTAAGATTGAATAAGTATGGTGAAAGAATATAACCCTGATGTACATCTTTCCTGATTTTAAACCACATATACTATCCTCTTGTTCTGTTCGAACGATTGCCTTTTGGTCTATGTTCAGGTTCCATGTGAGCACAATTTAGTGTTTCAGCATTCCCATTCTTCACAATTTTATCCATAATTTGTTATGATCCATACAGTCCAACGACTTTGCTTAGTCCATAAAACACAGGTAAACATCTTGCTGGTATTCTCTGCTTTCAGCTAACATCCATATGACATCAGCAATTATATCCCTCATTCCATGTCCTCTTTTGAATCCGGTTTGAATTTCTGGCAGTTCCTTGTCAATTTACTGCTGTCACCGTTTTTGAATTATCTTCAGCAAACTTTTACTTGTGTGTGATATTGATGATACTGTTTGATAATTTCCGCATTCTGCTGAAACACCTTTCTTTGGAATGCACACAAACATGGACCTCTTCCAGTCCATTGGCCAGGTAACTGTCTTCCAAATTTTTTGGCATATACGAGTGAGCACCTCCAGTGCTGCATCTGTTTGTTGAAACATATTAACATAATAAACATAACCTAATCTGCGCTGACATAACCTAATCCTGCCTCATCAGCATAACAGACACAAACTATTCACAAATGGGATTGTAACCACAGGCAGAGGTTAGGATTTCCAACATACATTTTTGGGGGACAAAATTCAATCCGTAATACCTGGTTAGATTTATTCATAGGTATTTTATTCTCTTAGAATAGATAATGGCATAACAGAGTTCTTGGAAATACTGTGTTCAACACACACCTGAGTTTAACAAACTCTAAAACCTTATGAAATACTAGTTCAATGATAGACACACAGATCAGTGGAATAGTATTAACAGCCCAGAAATAAATCACAGTGGTTAAGCGCTCAGCTGCTAACTGAAAGAAAGTTTGGCTGTTCAAACGCACCAGCCGCTCTGCAGGAGATAAGATGTGGAAGTCTGCTTCTGTAAAGATTACAGCCTTGGAAACCCTATGTGGCAGTTTTACTCTGTCCTATACAGTCACTATGAGCCAGAAGCGACTTGATGGCATTGGGTTTGGTTTGGATTTTTTACAGACAACAGGTTTTCAACAAAGTTCACTGAATTGGGAAGGGACAATCTCTTCAACAAATGGTGCTGGTAAATTTGGATATCCACATACAGAAAAATGAAACAAGACCCACACCATACATAAAATTAACTTAAAATGGATTGAGGACCTAAATGTTAAAACTATAACCATAAGGGTAAAACTATGAAACCTAGTTTTTTTAAATGATAGATTATCAAACACAACTACAAATGCTAGAGTTGCAGAAGACAAAAAAAGATAACTGGGACCTCATAAAAATTAAAGATTTATGCTCATCAAAAGAGTGAAAAGACAACCTATAGACTGGGAAGAAATCTTCTGAAATGACATATTTGATAAGGGTCAAATCTCTAAAACATATAAAACTTCAACAAACCAACAAGAAAAAGACAAACAACCCAATTTAAAAAATGGGCAAAAGAAATGAACTTGACCAGAGGACATCCAATGGACCAACAAACACATGGAAAGATGTTCATGATCATTAGTCATTAGAGAGATGTACATCAAAACAAAATGAGATATCATCTCACCCCTGCTAAAATGGCACTGATCAAAAAAACAGAAAACAACAAATGTTGGTGAGGTTGTGGGAAGATTGGAACCCTTATCCACTGCTGGTGGGACTGCAAAATGGCACAATCACTATGGAAAATGGTATGGCGCTTCCTCAAAAAAAAAAAAGAAAGAACTAGAACTGTCTTTGATCCAGTAATCCCATGCCTTGGTATATACATTAGAGACCCAGTAGAAGTGGCACAAACAGATATATGCACACCTATGTTCATTGCAGCACTATTCACAAAAGCAAAAAGATGGAAACAACCTAAGTGCCCAGCAACAGGTGAATGCATAAACAAAATGTGGTACATACAATGGACCACTACGAAACCATAATGATAAGTCCTTGAAACATCTTATAACATGGATGAATCTGGAGGACATTATGCTGAGTGAAATAAGTCAACCAAAAAAGGACAAATATTGTATGATCTCACTTTTATGAAAACACAAAAATAGGTATACATACAGAAATTAACATTCATTGGTGGTTAACAGGAATGGGTGGGTAGGGAGAGGGGGAGTCACTCTTTAGATAGTAGACACTTGTTATTTTTTGATGACAGGAAAGGTAACACCGAATGTGGGCCAAGTGCGGACAGCCTGACCAAAGTAAATGATGTCACTAAGTATACACACATCCACAAACACAAAACGATGTTTTTGGTAAATGCTAGGACATATATAATTTTGCAACAACAGCCACAAAAAAACAAAAAATATGTGTGTGGTTACATACATGTGTATGTATGCATATATGTGTATAGGTATGTATATGTGTGCATATATACATGTATTTATGTGTATATGTATACACGTGTGTATATTCCTACATAATCATATATATAATAAAGTACATGGGGGCACAGTTATGGATACTTCTTAGACTTAACCAAATACCTTGTGGGATGAGTTTTATGGGTTTGAAGCCCTAGGACAGTAGTCTCATGGAACAACTCAGTCAATTGGCATAATATAGTTCACAAAGTTTATGTTCTATATCCTAATTTGGTGAGTAGTGTCTGGGGTCTTAAAAGTTTGTAAGCAGCCATTTAAGACACAACTATCAGTCTCTTCTCATCTGGAGGAAAAGAGACAAAAGGAAACCAAACACTCAGAGAAGAAACTAGTCTACAGGACTAACAGTCAACACGAACAGTGGCTTCATCTACCCTTAGACAAGAACTAGACGGTGTCTGGCTACCACTAACAACTGTTCTTATCAGGGCCACAATAAATGGATCCTGACAGAAGAGGAGAAAAATGTGGAACAGTGCCAAATTCTTAAAAAGTCCAAACTTATTGGACCGGTTGAGAGTAGAGGACTCCCCAAGATTATCACCCTGAGATACTCCATAAATCTTGAACTGAAACTACCCTCTGAGGTCACCTTTTAGCTAAATAACAGATTGGCTCATAAAATAAAAAATATTACCAGTGAGCACTGCACACTTTTAAAAAAAATCATCTATCTGAGAACAAATAGTCAACAACGACTTTAAAGTAAAGATGAAAGGGTAAGGGGACAGGGAAACAAGATTACTGGAAACAAAACAGAGTTTAGAGTTTGGAGCATACCAGTCAAAAATGAATAATTCTCCTTGATGAGTTATCTTTTTTGTTATTTTATGAAATTATAGCCTGAGCAAACTATTTTTGTCAATTTTTAACCTGATCAGCATCATATATTCATACTATAATCTCATTCATGGATATGCTTTTTTCACATTTGTCACAAGGGCAATGAGAAATTACTGAGTAGCAAAGTAACCTTAGGGACTTTGTTGTTGTAGTTAGGTGCTGTTGAGTCGTTCTGACTCATAGCGACCTGACGTACAAAACAATGAAAAACGGTCCAGTCCTGCGCCATCCTCACAATCGTGTTATGCTTGAACCCATTGTTGCAGCCACTGTGTCAGTCCATCTCATTGAGGGTCTTCCCCTTTTTCCCTGAACCTCTACTTTACCAAGCATGATGTCCTTCTCCAGGGACTGGTCCCTCCTGATAACTTGCCCAAAGTATGTGAGATGAAGTCTCGCCATCCTTGCTTCTAAGGAGCATTCTGGCTGTTCTTCTTCCAAGACAGATTTGTTTGTTCTCCTGGAAGTCCATGATACATTCAGTATTCTTCACCAACACCATAATTCAAAGCCATCAATTCTTCTTCAGTCTCCCTTATTCATTGTCCAGCTTTCACAGGTATATGAGGCAATTGAAAATACAATGGATTGGGTCAGATGCACCTTAGTCCTCAAAGTGACATCTTTGCTTTTTAAGACTTTACAGAGTTCTTTTGCAGCAGATTTTCCCAGTGCAGTATGCTTGATTTCTTGACTGCTGCTTCCATGGGCATTGATCGTGGATCCAAGTAAAATGAAATCCTTGACAATTTCAATATTTTCTCCATTCATCATGATGTTGCTTATTGGTCCAGTTGTGAGGATTTTTGTGTTCTTTATGTTGGGGTGCAATACATACTGAAGGCTGTAGGGACTTTAGACAGTTTATAAAACACTGAATAGAAAAGACAGTTGGATAGCTGTTTTGATGTGCTCCTTTTAATATAGGTAATCGTAACCTCCTCCATCTCTCTTTACATGCATATCACTCCTAATTGCATCTGTATTGCATGGAAGAAAATACACTTGCCTTCCAGTACTACAAGGAAAGAAATGCCTGGGCCCCACAGTGAGCTTACTGGGCAGCACAGAAGATCTCCTATAGACAGAGATCATCACTCTGCCTTACCTCCTTTAAAATGGTGTTGGAAATTCCATAGCATAGAATGATATTTGTACAAAACACGGAGATCATAATTTAGTACCTAAAACAATTGAAAAAACAAAATCATTCATGTTGCTCCTCTTTTTAGCAGGAAAAAATATATTACTATTAAAATTAAAACATCTTCATATATATAGGTTACTTACTCAAAACACTTAAATGCCCCAGACTGCAATGTTTCTATGATTCTCAAAATTATACACTAACAACCAAGACACATTTCAAACATCAGTGGTTTTATGGGTTGAATTGTGCCCTCCTCCCCCCGCCCCACACACATAAAATATGTGTTGGAATCTTAACCCCTACACCTGTAGATGTAAACCCTTTTGGAAAGAGAGTTTTCATTGTTATGTTAAGGAGGTCACATTGTAGGGTGTATTCGAAACCTAATTCTTCTGAGTTATAAGGGGTAGCACAGATACAAGAACAAACAGAAGGAATATAGATGCCACAATGAAGATCACCAAGGAACTGAGGAACCCCAGGGCTATAGAAGCGGTGACAAGGATCTTACCCCAGAGCCAACAGAGCCTTCCCTTAGAGCCAGTGCCCTGAATTTGGACTTCTAGCCTCCTAAATTACGGAAACTTACGGAATTTATGTTATGGCAGTACTAGGAAACGACAGTGGTTATGCATTTGTGTCAGGCAAAAGGTCTCTATGGAAATCCTGGGCTCCCTATCAAGATCTTCCATTCCATTTTAGATGGAACAAACTGTTCTAGGATGCACTGAATCATTGTGCCTCGCACACCTTAAAACTGGTTCTCATTCTAACTCTACTCTAATTCAGTTGTTTTGATTTTATCACCAACAAAACAATACTGGTTATTTGTACCAGCCAAAGGACTTCAATGAGATGACTACATGGTTCAGCAGATAAAGCTTGAGGACATGCACAATTAAAGTACATTTTCAGTGAACAAAATAGGTGTTGATTGTTATTCTGATGCATACAATAGCTATTAGTAATAAATGTATGTAAACAGATTAATAATTTTGAAGATCCCTAGAAATACTGCCTCTCTGGAGCTAAGAATGAAACTGTTCTTACCAGAGTGCATGGCTGAGAAAGGGGGCAGAATAAGTTCTCCAAGAAAAATCCCTGTTGAGGACAGGGGTAGAGGGATGCAAAGAGGAGCTTCCCTGTTCCATTTTTCATGGAAGAACCTTCAGAGCAGAAAAGAAAGGAAGAAATCGTAGTACAAATGACAGAGACAAGGATTTGTCTGCACCCCTAGATCTTTGGAATGTAATTAGTATGAACTACTTCATAAATTTAAAGTATAAATATAGACCTCACTGTCCTAATATAAGGAAGTCTAGTACCTCTCTCTTGCCTCCTATTTCCTACCTTGCCAAAAATCCTGTTAAAAGGTGGTGAGCCAACCTGCACATCCCCAGAGTTGGTCTTGCCCTTGCTCCTCTCAACTGCTATGCACTGGGGTAGAAGTTTAGTGCTCACAGCCCCATAACTGGTGGGCCCATGGAGGAAGAAGGGCTCTCTGCTCTTGGATGTAGTTCTCTGGTCTTTCTGGGAAGGATGGTCCCATTTCCTTGCTGCTAAGTTAAGTGTGTCCAGAGCTTGAGCTCCCAGGGCTGTAAGTCTTGGTACCCTGCATTTTCAGTCTGATACATGATGACTTTCCAAGGAGCCAATGACTCCAGGAGGACCAGATTAACACCTACTCTGCCTCATTTCTTCTTGGGAATTCACACCACACAGATGTTTCCTTTTCCTTGCTTTGCATACTCCATTTCTTTGGACATGGCATTATCTGCCCCAAACTCTAAGAGAGTTTGAACATAACCTTCCCTTTAAATTCCAGGTACTTAATAGTCACAGCACAATGTTGTGAAGATTGGCCTATATTTTTTCTTCTGCATTGTATCAATATTTTCTTTTCTGCATTTTCATGTCACTCATATGGTAATGTTTTAGTCCATTCATAATTGGACATTTATCCTTGGATGATATGTATGTTAATATTTCTAGAAAAGATTTGTACTTATCAGAATTCCCTGCCAGAGAGGTAGAATTTTGTTCTTTTCTCTTCTTCAGAAAGGATACGAATTGAGTTTAACAAATAGAAATGGTGAAAAAAGTGAATGGGGCAGATAAAATTAGAGAAGACGTAACAGTCCTCGGGGATGAACAATGATTAGCATGGAACAGTGGCCAGTGAAGTTACATCTAGCCTGATTTTATAGAACAAGAAAGGAAGAAAAATCCATAGGCTTGGGGCTGATGTGATTGATCAATATCACATACCTTCTTGGGATCAGAAGAAAACAGCTGTTTGACTTGTGACCTTCCACTACGTCATGGCTCTGCATTTAAAATGCCACATCAAAGTGAGTAACACGAAAGAAGCCAAGCTTTATTTTCTCCTGTTTCATGCTCTTTCTGTTGCCATGTGGCTTGATTTTTCGACAAAACACACACCATATTTGAATGATAAAGGCTATTACAATACAATATACATCCATATAAAGTGCCATCTGTTAGAAAGAAGAGCATACTGATAAAACAGTTTACAGTTTAAAAGGAAGAACAAGTCTTTGGGAATTAAAGGGAATTTGTGTTTACCTATATTTAGATTCAGTAATTTTCTAAAAATGAATTATTGTATTAATTATTATTATTGCTATAAGCACAACACCCACCAGTCATTTGTCAGTTTGCCATACTGTGGTGGCTTGCATGTTGCTGTGATGCTAGAAGCTATGCCATCGGTATTTCAAATACCAGCAGGGTCACCCATGGCGGAAGGTTTTAGTGGAGCTTCCAGACTAAGACAGACTAGGGAGAAGAAACTGGTCATCTACTTCCAAAAGAAAAAAAAATTAGCCAGTGAAAACCTGATGGATAGCAGTGGAACAGCATCTGCTATAGTGATGGAAGATGAGCTTCTCAGGTTGGAAGGAACTCAAAATACAACTAAGAAAGAGCTGCCTCCTCAAAGCAGAATTGACTTCAGTGACATGGATGGAGTAAGGTTTTCAGGACCTTCATTTGCTGATGTGGTATGACTCAAAATGAGAAGAAAACAGCTGCAAACTCTATTAGTAATCAGAACATGGAATGTACGGAGTATGAAGCAAGGGAAGTTGGAAGCTTTTCCAAGTACTTAATACAAAAATAAAATGGAACACTTGAAGATAGTATGCTAAGCATTAGTGAGCTGAAATGGACTGGTACTGGCCATTTTAAATTGGAAAATCATATGTTCTACTATACCAGGATTGACAAGAAGAACATTTCAAGATCTATCCAGAAGTACAACACTGTCAGTAATAGAATATTCGGATGCCTATAAGGAAGATCAGTTAATATGACTATTATTCAAATTAACACACCAACCACTAATGCCAAAGATGAAGAAATTGAAGATTTTTACAAACTTCTGCAGTCTGAAATTGATCGAACATGCAATCAAGATGCACTGATAACTACTGGTGATTGGAATGCCAAAGGTGGAAAGGGAGAAGAATTGGTAGTTGGAAAATAAGGACTTGGTGATAGACACTGCAGATGGCATGGTAGAATTCTGAAAGACCAATGACTTCTTCATTGCAAATACCTTTTTTCAACAACATAAATGGCAACTATACACGTGGACCACGTCAGAAAATACCTGCAATCAAATCAACTACTTCTGTGGAAAAAGATGATGGAGACGCTCAACATCATCAGTCAGAACAAGGCCAGAGGCCAACTGTGGAACACACCATCAACTGCTCAAATGAAAATTTAAGTTGAAGCTGAAAAAAACTGAAACAAGTCCATGAGAGCCAAAGTATGACCTTAAGTATATCCCACCTGAATTTAGAGACCATCTCAAGAAAAGATTTGACATATTGAACACTAATGACCGAAAACTAGAAGAAATGTGGGATGACATCAAGGACATCATATACGAAGAAAGCAAAAGGTCATTAAAAAGACAAGAAATAAACAAAAGACCAACATGGATGTCAGAAGAGACTCTAAAACTTGCTCTTGAATGTAGAGCAGCTAAAGCGAACATAAGAAATTATGAAGTTAAAAAGCTGAATAGAATATTTCAAAGGGCGGCTCTAGAAGTCAAAGTAAAGTATTATAATGAAATGTGCAAATACCTGGAGTCAGAAAACCAAAAATGAAGAACACACTTGGCAGTTATCAAGCTGAAAGAACTGAAGAAAAAATTCAATCCTTGAGTTGCAATATTGAAGGATTCTATGGGCAAAAAACTGAATGACACAGGAAGTATCAAGAGAAGAAGAAAGGACAATGGAAAAAAAAAGGAGCAGCAGAGGCTGCTTACGTACAACCATAACCTCATGAGATTTGCTTTCTTGCTTTGGAGGTTTAGGGTCATGATTTCATGGGATATTCCAGTTAATTGGCCTAATAACATGTTTAGTTCTTCTGTACTACCTCCTAGTTTGTTCCACAATGCCTGGGGTCTTAAAAGCTTGCAAGCAGGCCATCCAAGAAACAATTGGTCTCTATTCACCTGCACAACAGAGGAAGAAGAGAGTCAGGAATAGAATGAGGAACGAGTGGCTAATTGGCTCCATGAATAACTACCTCCTTTGCCATGAGATTAGAAGAAATGGGTGGTGCCCAGCTACCATTACTGAACCTTTTAATCAAAGATTCTATAGAATAACCCTGATCAAAAGGGGGAACAGAATTTCAGAACAGAAATACAGACCAAAATTTCAAATTCTCAAGGACTTCAGACTTCCTGGAGTCATGAAGGTCGGATGAATTTCTGAAACTAATGCGCTTTAATCTTTAAACCTTAAGCCAAAAATATCCCCTGAAACTTTCTCAAAACCAAATAACAGCTTAGCTTAACTAGTAAAAAATGTCAGCCTTTAGAATTATTCTCTTTTAAGAATTATCTATATGGTATCAAATTAACAACAGCAATGTAAAATGTTAGATAGGAACTTTAAGGGGCAGTGTATTTATGTTAATGGGGAGGAACAACTCAGAAAAGAAGGGTGAGAATGGTTACACAACTCGAAGAATGTAATCAATGTCACTACACGGTACGTGTAGAAACTGTTCGAATGGGTGTATGCTTTGCTGTGTATATTCTCAACAACAAACTAAATAATTTTTTTATAAAAAAGAATATGGAAGGAATACACAGAGTCACTGTACCAAAAAGAATGGGACTACATTCAAACATTTCAGGAGGTAGCATTTTTGATCAAGAACTGATAGTACTAAAAGAGGAAGTCCAAGCTGCACTGAACACACTGGTGAAAAATAAGGCTCCAGGAATTGACAGAATACCAATTAAGATGTTTCAACAAACAAATACAACGCTTTAAGTGTTTAATCGTCTATGCTGAAAAATTTGGAACAGCTGCCTGGCCAATTGACTGGAAGAGATCCATATGCATGCCCATTCCAAATAAAGGTGATCCAAGGGAATAAGGAAATTATCCAACAATATCATTAATATCACATGCAAGTAAAATTTTGCTGAAGATAATTCAAAAACGACTGCAGCAGGAAAACTGACAAGGAACTGCCAGAAATTCAACCCAGATTCAGAAGAGGATGTGGAACAAGGGATATCATTGCTGATGTCAGGTAGACCCCAGTTTAAAGCAGAGAATACCAGAAAGATGTTTACCTATGTTTTATTGACTATACAAAGACATCCAACATGTGAATCATATGAAATTATGGATAACATTGCAAATAATGGGAATTCCAGAACACTTAATTGCACTAATGTGGAACTTGTAGATAGATCAAAAATCAGTTGTTCAAAAAGAACAAGGGAACACTGCATGGTTTAAAATCAGGAAGGGTGTGCATCAGAGTTGTATCCTTTCACTATACTTATTAATCTTATGCTGAGCAAATAATCTGAGAAGTTGGGACTATATGAAGAAAAACGTAGCATCAGAACTGGAGAAGACTCATTAACAACTTGTGATAATCAGATGAAACAAACTTGCTTGCCAAAAGTAAAAAGGACTTAACTGGGCCAAGATGGTGGAGTAGTCAGATGCTTCTTGTGGTCCCTCTTACAACAAAGACCCAAAAAAAAAAAAAAAAAAAGTGAATTGATTATATATGACAATCTAGGAGCCCTGAACATCAAAGACAAAGTTGAAGAATTGGACTGAGCAGCAGGGGGAGGAAGAGAGAGTTCAGAAGCAGTGAGGAGTTGCCAGACCTGACCTGGTCAGCACTGCTACCCTGCAGGCTGGATCAGCTGGCGCACGAGGGGTGAATCAAGCAGTGGTGTTTGGGAGGCATTTTCCACATCAGGAGAGACCAAGCAGAGGAGAGTCTGCTCAAGCTTCCAGAACCAGGGAGAAACAGCACTCAATCAGCAAAAGACAACTACAAGTGTCAAACCTACCATGCTGATCAAACACCCCCCCCAACCCCCCGCCTTTTGGGAAGTACTTCTCTCCCATTTACCTCCCCTTCCCCATTTCTGCTCTGGGTCCTGGTCCAGCTTCAGAGATTGCTGTGCCCCCCGGGCTTGATGTAGGACCTGTTGTGCACCCTGAGCCATTCTCCAGGCTCTGGAGAGGGAACAAATTAACAAACAGGAAAAAATAATCTGCCAACTCCCCTAAACCAGGAACTCAGGGTAGGCACATTCCCTTTGCCTAGGCACAGGCATAAGGGGTCCACGGACTTTGAAAGTCTTTCACCACTGCATAGACCTGTGTGGGCCCATTTCAACAGCATAGCCACTTGTTAGCACAGTACAACAGGGTATATACCTGAAGCCTATTTTCAACTGTATCAGCTATAAGGGGAGTGGCAGATTCATGCCATTTGACACTGCCCTCCCCTTTAAGCAGGGTTCTCACCTACCCATATCAGGGGCCTGAGGACTGGTGGCTCCATCCACTCCACCAAGTCACCCACAACAGGGGTCCAAGAATAAGTGGTGACTCCCAGTCCTTACAGTCAACAGCACTGGGTGCCACAGTCCAGCGTCAAAACACACCCACCTATGTGCTCTAGGGAACGGGGACACGCCTTCTGCCAAGACACTCAGGGGCAACTGCCAGCCCCCTGCCTTGCTCAGCTTGCGGCTCCCTACTGCAGCCAGATACGTGTGTCTACTCCAATCACCCTGCCCGTCTAGGACTGTAGGTGAGAGCCTGCACCACACACTTGGTGACTGACGACCTGGACACCTAAGTTGAATTCATACAAGACAATTACATGGACTCCTGGGCTCACATACCTAGTAACAGCTGTAGCAACCTAGAGACAGGACGTGAGGGCTTCAAAGATGCCAGTAATCAAACTAGCTCAGATGACCAGCCTATTTGGGCATATCAAAACAAAACAAGAAGCTAGGACACAGTAAGCAAACATAAAATAAATAAATGTAATAACTTACTGATGGCTCAGAGACAACAGTCAATATCGCATCACATAAACAGGCAGACCATGATGGCTTCAGCAAGCCACCAAAACAAAGAATCAAGAAACCTTCTGGGGAAAGAGAACTTCTTGGAACTTCCAGAGGTAGAATTTAAAAGATTAATATACAGAGTTCTTCAAGAGATCAACAACCAGATCAGGCAAAACGCAGAACAAGCCAAGGAACACACAAAGCAATAGAGGAATTTATGAAGGTTAAACAGAAGCATAATGACAAATTTAACAGGCTGCAAGAATCCACAGAGAGACAGCAAAAAGAAATCCAAAAGATTAACAATAAAATTTCAGAATTAGACAACTCAATAGAAAGTCATAGGAGCAGAATTGAGGCAATGGAAGTCAGAATTAGTGAGACTGAAAATAAAGCACTTGACACCAAATTATCTGAGGAAAAATCAAATAAAAGAATTCATTTTAAAAAATGAAGAAACCCTAAGAACTATATGGGACTCTATGAAGAGGAATAACCTATGAGTCACGAGTACCAGAACAGAAGGGGATAACAGAAAATACAGAGAGAACTGTTGAAGATTTGTTGGCAGAAAACTGCCCTGATATAACGAAAGATGAGAAGATATCTATCCAAGAAGCTCATTGAACCCCACACAAGATACATCCCAAAAGAAAACCACCAAGGAGGTGGCGCCAAGATGGTGGAGTAGTCAGACACATCCTGTGGTCCTTCTTACAACAAAGACCTGAAAAAACAAGTCAATCGATTATATATGACAATCTAGGAGCCCTGAACATAAAAGGCAAAGTTGAGGAATCAGACTGAGTGGCAAAGGGAGAGAGAGATGGTTCAGAAGCAGCAAGGAGTTGTCAGACCTGACCCAGCAGAAGCCGGAGCCCTTCAGGCCAGACCAGCCCAGGTGCATGGTGAGGCAAGCAGTGGCTCTTGGGAGGCATTTTCCACATCAGGAGAGACCCAGTGGCAGAGAGTCTACTCAAGCATCCAGAAACAGTGAAAATCAGCCCTTAATCAGCAAAAGATAAGTACTTACATCCAGTCTACTGAACAGATCAAAAAACACTACCTTTTGGGAAAAAACTCTCTCCCATTTATCTCTCCACTCCTTGCTCTGCACCGGGTCCAGGACAGCTTCAGGGATTGCCAAGTCCCCTGGGCTGAAAGTAGGACCCGTCATGTGCCCTGAGCCATTCTACTGGCCTTGGAGAAGGAACGAATTACCAAACAGGAAAAAAAAAAAATCTGCCAGCTTCCCTAAGCCAGGAACTCAGGGTACACACAGCTCCTTTGCCTAGGCACAGGCATAAGAGGTCCACAGATTTTGAGTGCCTTTCATCCCTGCATAGACCTGTGTGGGCCCATTTCAACAGCGTAGGCCCTCATTACCACAGCACAACAGGGTTTATATCTAACTCTAACTTCAACTGTTTCAGCTGTGAAATGGCAGGTTCGTGACATTTAACACTGCTCTGCCCATAAAGGAGGGTCCTCACCCATATCAGGGCTGAGGACTGGTGGTTCCACGCATGCCACCTAGCCACCTGTGACAGGGGTCCAAAAATAACTGGTGCCCCCTAGTCCTTACAGCCAACAGCACTGGGTGCTCATATGTCGGCTGCAAAACCCACCCACCTATGCACTCTAAGGATTAGGGAGACGTTTTCCTCCCAGACACTCAGGGGCAGCCATCCGTCCCCTGACTTGCTCAGCACGTGATCCCCTACTGTAGCCAGATACCTATGCCTACACCAATCACCCATGCTGTTTAGGACCGCAGGTGAGAGCCTGCTCCACGCACTTGGTGACCGACAACCTGGACACATGAGCTGAATCCATACAAGAAAAGTAAACAGACTCCTGGGCTCACATACTTAGTAACAGATCTAACCACCTGGTGATGGGACATTAGAGCTTCAAAGGTGCCAATAATCAAACTAGTTTACAAAAGAAGCCTATTTGGGCATATCAACAAAACAAGAAGCTAGGACATGGTAAGCAAACTTAAAGTAAATAAATATAATAACTTATTGATGGCTCAGAGACAAGAGTCAATATCAAATCATATAAAGAGGCAGACCATGAGGGCTTCATCAAGCTCCCAAAATAAAGAATCAAGAAATTTTCCAGAGGAAGAGAATTTCTTGGAATTACTGGAGGCAGAATACGAAAGATTAATATATACAACTCTTCAGGAGATCAGGCAAAATGCAGACCAACCTAAGGAACACATAGAAAAAGCAATAGAGGATATCAAGAAGGGTATTAAAGAGCATAATGACAAATTTAATAGGCTGGAAGAATCCATAGAGAGACAGCAATCAGAAATCCAGAAGATTAACAATAAAATTTCAGAATTAAGACAACTCAGTAGAAAGTCATAGGAGCAGAATTGAGGCAATAGAAGTCAGAATTAGTGAGACTGAAGATAAAGCACTTGACACCAACTTATCTGAAGAAAAATCAGAAAAAGGATTTTAAAAAAGGAAGAAACTCAGAGAATTATGTGGGACTCTATCAAGAGGAATAACCTAAGAGTGACTGGAGGACCAGAATGGGGGAGGTGGAGATAACAGAAAATAGAGAGAATTGTTGAAGATTTGTTGGCAAAAAAACTTCCCTGATATCATGAAAGATGAGAAGATATCTACCCAAGATGCTCATTGAACCCCACATAAGGTAGATCCCAAAAGGAAGTCACCAAGACATACTATAATCAAACTCACCAAAAACAAAGATAAAGAGAGAAATTTAAGAGCGGCTATGGATAAATAAAAAGTAATCTACAAAGAAGAGTCAATAAGACTAAGCTTGGACTACTCAGCAGAAACAATGCAGGAAAGATGGCAATAGAATAACATATATAAAGCCTTGAAGAAAAAAATTGCCAGCCAAGAATTGTATATCCAGCAAAACTGTCTCTCAAATATGATGGTGAATTAGGGCATTTCCAGATAAACGGAAGTTTACGGAATTTACAAAACCAAACCAAAATTACAAGAAATACTAAAGGGAGTTCTCTGGTTAGAAAATCAATTACGTCAGATAACAATCCAAGACTAGAACACAGGACAAAGCAACCAGATATCAACCCAGATAGGGAAGTCACAAAAATGAATCAAAGCTAAAACACTGAAAAGAAGGAAACAGAGACATCAATATGTATAAGATGACAACTTTTAAAACAAAAAAAAGGGACTAATAAATGTAGACATAGATTTTTCATATGGAGAGGAAGTCAAGGCCATATACAGAAATAAAAGACTGGTTTAAACTAAGAAAAACAGGGGTAAATATTAAGGTAACCACAAAGGAAACTAACAATCCTACACATCAAAATAAAAAACAAGAAAAAAATAAAGACTCAGCAAATACAAAATCAACAACAATGAAAAAGGTGAAAAGAAAATACATAAAGAAAAATGCCTCAGCACATAAAATTAAGTGGAACAAAGAAAACTGTGAACAACACACAAAAAGACATCCAAATGAAGCACTAAACCCATGCCTATCAATAACTATGCTGAATGTAAATGGACTAAATCCACCAATAAAGAGACAGAGAGTGGCAGATTGGATTAAAAAAACACAATCCGTCTATATGCTGTCTACAAGAGACACATGTTAGATTTAGACACAAACTAAAACTCAAAGGATGGAAAAATATGTATCAAGGAAACAGCAACCAAAAACAGCAGGAGTGGGAATACTAACCTCCGACAAAATAGACCTGAAAGCAAATCCACCACAAAGGATAAAGACGGACACTATATAATGATTAAAGGGCCAATACACTAGGGGGACACTACCATAATAAATATTTATGCACCCAACGACAGGGCTCCAAGATACATAAAACAAACTTTAACAGCATTGAAAAGAGAGATAGCTCCACAATAATAATAGGAGACTTCAACACACACTTTCAGTGAAGGACAGAACATCCAGAAAGAAGCTCAATAAAGACACGGAAGATCTAAATGCCACTTGATCTCATAGACATACACAGAACACTCCATCCAACAGTAGCCAAGTATACTTCTTTTCCAACTCACATGGAACATTCTCCAGAATAGACTACATATTAGGCCACAAAGCAAGTTTTAACAGAATACAAAACACTGAAATATTACAAAGCATCTTTTCTAACCATAAAGCCATAAAAGTAGAAATCAATAACAGAAAAAGCAAGGGAAAAAAAATCAAATACATGAAAACTGAACAACACCTTGCTCAAAAACTACTGGGTTATAGAAGAAATTAAGGACGGAATAAAGAAATTCACAAAATCAAATGAGAATGAAAACATGTCGTACCAGAACGTTTGGAACACAGCAAAAGCAGAACTCAGAGGTCAATTTATAGCAATAAATGCACACATCCAAAAAAAGGAAAGAGCCAAAATCAACACATTAACTGTACAACTCGATCAAATAGAAATAGAACAGCTAAAGAATCCCTCGGGCACCAGAAGAACAAATAATAAAAATTAGAGCAAAATTAAATTAAATAGAGAATAGAAAAACAATTGAAAGAGTTAACAAGACCAAAAGACGGTTTATTGAAAAGATCAGCAAGATCGATAAACCATTTGCCAAACTGACAAAAGAAAAACAGGGGAGGAAGCCAATAACCCCAATGAGAAATGAGATGGGCACTATCACAAGAAATCCAACTGAAATTAAAAGAATCATAAGAGAATGCTATCAAAAATTGTACTGCAACAAATTTGAAAACCTAGAAGATATGAACAAATTTCTAGAAACTCACTACCTACCTAAACTAACACAAACAGAGGTACAACAACTAAATAAACCTATAACAAAAGAAGAGATTGAAAAGGGAATTAAAAAACTCCCAACAAAAATAAAAAAACCCTGGCCCAGATGGTTTCACTGGAGAATTCTACCAATCTTTCAGAGAAGAGTTAACATCACTACTACTAAAAGTATTTCAGAGCACAGAAAAGGATGCAATACTCCCAAACTCATTCTATGAAGCCAGCATAACCCTGATACCAAAACCAGGTAAAGACACCACAAAAAAAGACAATTATAGACCAACATCCTTCATGAACATAGATGCAAAAATCCTCAACAAAATTCTAGCCAATAGAATCCAACAACATATCAAGAAAATAATTCACCATGACCAAGTGGGATTCATACCAGGTATTAAGGGATGGCTCAATGTTAGATCTTATCATTTGATGCAGAAAAGGCATTTGACAAAGTGCAACACCCATTCATGATAAAAACTCTCAGCAAAATAGGAATAGAAGGGAAATTCCCCAACATAATAAAGTGCATTTATGCAAAGCCAACAGCCAACATCATCCTAAATGGAGAGAGTCTGAAAGCATTCCCCTTGAGAACGGGAACCAGACAAGGATACCCTTTATCACCATTCTTATTCAGCATTGTGCTGGAGGTCCTAGCCAGAGCAAGTAGGCTAGAAAAAGAAATAAAGGGCATCCAAATTGGTAAGGATGAAATAAAAGTATCCCTATTTGTAGATGATATGATATTATACACAGAAAACATCAAAGAATCCACAAGAAAACTACTGGAAGTAATAGAAAATTTCAGCAAAGTATCAGAATACAAGCTAAACATACAAAAATCAGTTGGATTCCTCTACCCCAAAAAAGAGAACTTCCAAAAGGAAATCATCAAATCAATAAGATTTACAATAGCCCCCAAGAAAATAAAATACTTAGGAATAAATCTAACCAGATACATAAAAGACCACTACAAAGCAAACTACAAGACGCTACTGCAAGAAACCAAAAGAGACCTACATAAGTGGAAAAACATATCTTGCTCATAGATAGGAAGACTCAACATTGTGAAAACGTCTGTTCTATCCAAAGTGATCTACGATACAATGCAATCCCAATCCATTTTCCAATGACATTTTTAATGAGATGGACAAATAAATCACCAACTTCATATGGAAAGGGAAGAGCCCCCAGATAAGTAAAGCATTACTCAAGAAGAACAACAAAGAGGGAGGCCTCAGACTACTTGATTTTAGAACCTATTATACCACCACAGTAGTCAAAACAGCCTGGTACCGGTACAACAACAGATACATGGACCAATGGGACAGAATTGAGAATCCAGATGTAAATTCAGCCACCTATGAGCAGCTGATATTTGACAAAGGCCCAAAGTCCATTAACTGGGGAAAAGACAGTCTCTTTAACAAATGATGCTGGCATAACGGGATATTCATCTGCAAAAAAATGAAACAAGATGTATACTTTACACCATGCAGAAAAACTAACTCAAAATGGATCAAACACCTAAATGTAAAATCTAAAATGATAAAGATCATGGAAGAAAAAATAGGGACAATGCTAACAGCACTAATACATGGCATAAACAGAATACAAAACATAAGTAACAATGCACAAACACCAGAAGAGAAACTAGATAGCTGGGAGCTCCTGAAAATCAAACACTTATGCTCCTCAAGACTTCACCAAAAAAGTAAAAACACAACCTACAGATTGGAAAAAAATTTTTGGCTATGAAATATCTGATCAGGGTCTAATCTCTAAAATCTACAAGATACTGCAAAACTTCAACCACAAAAAGACAAATAACTCAATTAAAAAATGGGCAAAAGATAAGAACAGGCATTTCACCAAAGAAGACATTCAGGCGGCTAACAAACACATGAGGAAATGCCCACAATCATTAGCCATTAGAGAAATGCAAATCAAAACTACAATGAGATACTATCTCACCTCAACAAGGCTAGCATTAATCCAAAAAACACAAAATAATAAATGTTGGAGAGGTTGTGGAGAGACTGGAACACTTACACACTGCTGGTGGGAATGTAAAATGGTGCAACCACTTTGGAAATCAATTTGGCACTTCCTTGAAAAGCTAGAAATAGAAGTACCATATGATTCAGCAATCCCACTCCTTGGAATATATCCTAGAGAAATAAGAGCTGTCACACGAATAGATATACGCACACCCATGTTCCTCGCAGCAGTGTTCCTGATAGCAAAATGATGAAAACAACCTAGGTGCTCATCAACGGATGAACGGATAAACAAATTATGGTATATTCACACAATGGAATACTATGCAATGATAAAGAACAATGACGAATCTGGGAAACACCTCATAACACGGATGAATCTGGAAGGCATTATGCTAAGTGAAATGAGTCAGTTGCAAAAGGACAAATATTGTATGAGACCACTGTTATAAGAACTCAAGAAAAGTTTAAACAGAAGAAAACATTCTTTGATGGTTACAAGGGTGGGGAGGGAGGGAGAGGGGAATTCACTAACTAGATAGTAGACAAGAATTATCTTATGTGACGGGAAGGACAACACACACTACAGGGGAAGTCAGCACAACTGGACTAAACCAAATGCTAAGAAGTTTCCTGAACGCAACCAAATGCTTTGAGGAACAGTGTAGCAAGGGCAGGGGTCTGGGGACCATGGTTTCAGGGGATATCCAGGTCAACTGGCATAACAAAGTTTATTAAGAAAATGTTCTGCATCCCACTTAGGTGAGTGGTGTCTGGGGCCTTAAAAGCTTGCGAGTGACCATCTAAGATGCATCAATTGGTCCCAACCCACCTGGAGCAAAGGAGACTGATGAACACCAAAGACACAAGGAAAATATTAGTCCAAGAGATAAAAAGGGCCACATAAACCAGAGACTCCATCAGCCTGAGACTAGAACAACTAACTAGATGATGCCCAACTACCACCAATGACCGGCATGACAGGGAACACAACAGAGAGTCCCTGAGAGAGCAGGAGAAAAGTGGAGTACAGAACTCCAATTCTAGTAAAAAGACCAGACTTAATGGTCTGACTAAGACTGGAGGAACCTCAGAAGACATGGCTCCCAGACTCTCTGTTAACCCAGAACTAAAACCATTCCCGAAGCCAACTCTTCAGACAAAGATTAGACTGGACTATAAGACATAAAATGATACTCATGAAGAGAGTGCTTCTTAGTTCAAGTAGATACATAAGATTAAATGGGCAGCTCCTGTCCACAGGTAAGATGAGAAGGCAGAAAGGGATAGGAGCTCGTTCAATGGACATGAGAAATCCGGGGTAGAAAGGAAGAGCATGCTGTCACATTATACGGATAGCAACTAGGGTCACATAACAATGTGTGCATAAATTTTTGTATGAGAAACTAAATTGAGCTGTAAACTTTCACATAAAGCATAATAAAAATAATTAATTAATTAATTTAAAAAAAGAAAGTGAAGAGGACTTGAAGCACTTACTGATAAAGATCAAAGAAAGACCACAGCCTTCTATATGGATTACACCTCAACATAAAGAAAACAACAATTCTCACAACTAGACCTGTAAGCAACATCATGATAAATGGAGAAAATATTGAAGTTGTCAAGGATTTTATTTTACTTGGATCCACTATCAACGCCCATGAAAGCAGCAGTCAAGAAATCAAAGGACATATTGCATTGGGCAAATATGCTGCAAAAGTCCTCTTTCAAGTGTTAAAAAACAAAGATGTCACTAAGAACTAAGGTGCACCTGACCCAAGCCTCATATGCATTTGAAAGCTGGACAATGAATAAGAAAGATCTAAGAAGAATTAATTAATTTGAACTAGGGTGTTGCTGAAGAATACCGAATATACCATGGACTGTCTGAAGCATGAACAAATCTGTCTTGGAAGAAGTACATTCAGAACACTTCTTTTTGGTTTAATGACTAATGACATTGAGTATCTTTTCATGTGATTGTTGGCCATTTGTATATCTTCTTTGGAGAATGCCTATTCAGATCCTTTGCCCATTTTTTAATATGGTTGTTTGTCTTTTTGTTGTTGAGTTGTAGGGGTTCTTTGTATATTCTGGATATTAAACCCTTATCAGATATGCAGTTGTCTTCCCAGATACATGTTTTTCCTATTCTGTAGGTTATCTTCACTTTCTTGATAAGGTTCTTTGGTGCACATAAGTTTTTAATTTTGAGGATGTCAAATTTGTCTATTTTGTCTTTTGTTGCTCGTATTTTTGGTGTCATATAAAGATCCATTGTCAAAAGCTAGGTGTCAAAGCTTTGCCCTTATATTTTCTTCTAAGAGTTTATGGTTTTAGTTCTTATATTTAGGTCATTGGGTTTTTTGTTTGTTTTGTTTTGTTTTAAGCAAAGACTTTTCCCATCTCTAGGCTTTGTCTCCAAGCCTTTGTCTAGCCTGTAAGAACTGTAGCCCCGGTGCCTGGAACAGAGCCTGAAACACAGTAGACTCTTAGTCATTGGTTGATGAGTGGATAAATGTATACAGGAACATTGACATCTCTTTGCATTATAGTAAAAAATAATGGTGCCAATCAGTTGCTCTTTTGTGCAACAAAAAGAAATAAAAGATTTGGGATCAGGACATAACTTTCTTCCTTATTGTAAAAGACTTTCTCCTTTATTGTAAAAAAATCGGTAGGAACTTCCACAAAGTAATGGGAAGCAAGACAGGAATTTGTCAGCAAATGTTAAAAGTAATTTAATTTTTTAGAATTTTTATTCTTTGGGGTTTATGGCAAGTTTTACTTCACAAATCATTTAATGACTGGCAAAACACTATACTTGCTATTTAAATGCATGTGTGATTAATTAAGAATCTTTTTTCTCTTACTCTTGCCTCTAGAAAGTTGTCTACACATGATTTTTCCATTCATTTTTTTTTCAAAATGATGTCTGTGTGAAAAATAATCTATTAATGGAAATTAACAAGAAAGAAAAATTTTCTGGGTTGTTCTTATCACTATTCCTAAACTATTTTGAAAAAACAAACATCTACCTTGAAATGTTCATTGTGAGTCTCGTTGCCTTTTCGATTGATGCTATACACTTCTCAGAATTAATTTTAGTTATAAGAATTGAAAAACAATGAAAAAATTTGCTGGAAAAAACTTTAGCAAATGTATTGTGCTTGTTGTTGTTATTAGGTGCTGTTGAGTCAGTTCCGACTCATAACAACCCTTTGTACAACAGAATGAAACGTTGCCGTCAAGTCAATTTTGACTCGTAGCGACCCTATAGGACAGAGTGCTACTGCCCCATTGGGTTTCCAAGGAGCGGCTAGTGAATTCCAACTGCTGATCTTTTGGTTAGCAGCCGTAGCTCTCAACCACTGCACCAACAGGGTTTGGGAAATGTAAATCAAGACAACGAGGTGCCACTTCTCACCCATTAGGATGGCTACTATCAGAAAATATCAAGTGTTGATTAGGATGTGTAGAAATCGGAACTCTATCCCTTTGCTGGTGGGAATGTAAAATGGTGCAGCTGCTGTAGAAAAGTTTGGTGGCTCCTCAAAAAGTTAAATGATCCAGGAATTTCACTAAGTATATACCCCAAGGAATTGAAACCAGAAATTCAAATACCAGTGTTCATTGCAGACTTAGGTGGAAAAAACCAAGTGTTCATCAATGAATAAATGAATAAACAAAGTGTGGTATGTAAAAGCAATTGAATATTACTGAATGGTAAAGAGAAATGAAGTTCTGATACATGCTACAACTTGGATGAACCCTGAAAATATTACACTGAATGAAATAATTCAGACAAAAAAAAGGACAAATATGGTATAATCCCACTTATAGATAAATATAAAATAGGCAAATGCATAAAGACAAAAGTTTATAGTGGTTATCAGATACTGTGGGGAGGAGGAATGGGGAGTTATTCTTTACGGGGTACTGAGTTTCAGTTTGGGGTGATGAAAAACATTTGGAAATAGACAGTGGTGATATTTGTCACTGAACTGTACACTTAAAAATGGTTGAAGTAGCCAAAAAAAAGGACAGAAAATCTGGATGGCTGGATTAGAGGGAGGGGAGATAGAAGGATGGGTGATGAGGCTGTGAGGGAGCCCAGGTCAGACAGTGTTGGGCCTCTTGTTGGTGGGGTGAGCAGAGTGGAGGACCCACAGGCTCTGAACAGACAGAAGACACCTCCTCCTCTTCCTGCTGCTCTGCATTGAGAACAGAATCTTGAAAGGTGGAGGGAAAAGAGGAGCCCAGTTAGGAGAGATTGCAGGGAACAGGTGAGAACTAAGGGCTGAGCAAAAGACCCCAGGGGTAGGGAGCTAATGGATTAGGAGCCAATGGCAGAGTCCCCTTCTTGAAGGCTCAGTAGGGCAGGGAAACCTCTGGGTCAGGGAGATCTAGATGGGTCCCACCCCCCTACTACATGCCCCCTGTGTGACCTTGGGCTGCTTGGGCAATTCTAGAAGCCTTGGGCTACTATTCCCCAACATTGCCTCTCGGAGTCCATTCTCTGCATAGCAGGACACAGTGGGATCTTCACGTTACTTTGTTGCTTGTGGTCCTCCTGATCTACTGACTTCCCCTTGCACTAGGAAAACAGGCCATCCCACCATCCCACTCGCCCCCATAGAATCTAGTCCTGCACACCCCCTCTCTTATCTGATTCTAGCCTTTCTGTTCTTCCAAGCACCATGTGTCATGTCCCTACCTCAGGTCTCTGCTGGGCCCAGCTCCACCCAGATCTTGGAGAGGATGCTCCTGTGCCTGGTCCCACCACAACACCATGCCTTGGCCGGCTGTCTATCAAACCAGAGCACCCTCCCTCCCCAATCTACCTCTCTCACAACCACAGATGTCCCCTCAGTTAAGAGTCCTAACTTAGGACGCCAGCTCCCTGGGACCAAGGGCCTCAGTCCCATAAGGAGGACAGCCCTGCAAGGACTAGGCGCAGTGTTGAACCTGTAGAATGACAGGGTAATAGAACTAGTGTGAGAGCTCACCAGGAAGCATATAGAGTGTCCTGCGGGCACAGCAGAGACATGGCTACAAGGAGCACTGCTGCATTACTTATCATGTGACCAGTTATTTCACTTGACAAACCCTTACTGAGCACCTCTTGTGTTCCAGATACTGCATTATGGGCTGAAGAAAGTGCTAACACAAACAGTAGGATCCTTTCTTTTGTGGCATTTATAACATTATGGGAGAACCTTAAATAATTGAATATAAGTGCTGATTAAAGTGGTGGAAAAGCAAGTTCACATGCCATTGTAGTACACAACAGCAGGATCCACCTTTCAAAATAAACCCACCCGTGTTTTACTCAACCTCACCTCTTGATGACTGCCTTCTCATATTTATTTTAAACACCAAGCGTTTGTGGAACTCCAAGCCAGGACACCTGGTTTCTTAACAGGTCTGTTAGGAGGGTCACTTCTGTTTTTCTCCAGCTTGCTATTTCCTCAGTGCTAGAGCTGGCCTCACTTGTTAACTCTGCTTCCTTCCCCATGAGCCCCTTTCCCTTGCTTTGGAACTCTCTAGATCCAAAGTTTGTGGATCCTCTGGAGCTGTTATTGATCCTCCTCGAGGAGCTACTTTTCTTTTTTCAAGACTTCTGTGAAGTGCAAGCTCCTGCAGCTGCGTATGCACAAAAGATACTTAAGATGCTCCTGCGTCCCTACCCTCATCTCCCCAGGGAAAGATGAGGGTAGTGTTTTCCCACAGCATAAATCTCAGAATCCTTATAAATACAAATTAGAAACTGAATAAAAATCATAACTTAAAATCTTTGGATTTAATTGGCGTGAAACTTTGTTCAAACTCTGGCATTCATGGCCAGAAAAAGAACAGGATCTGAGCAAGTTATATCAAAATGATTTTGCCTTCATAGTGGAAAAACCAAATCTAAGAATTTATAAGATTTCAATCCCCTAAACCTACTTTCCAGGCTAATGGTTAGAATCCCACTTATCTCTCACGCCCTGTAAAAACTTCAATTTGAGAAAAAATACTATTTCCTGAACATTAACTTATTATTTCAGGCACTTAAATCTTAGTAAAGGGTGAGCATTTTTAGTGTTTTCTCAACAAAAGTAGTTTTCTAGGTCTGAGAAATACTAGTTGATCATTTTAATAGCCTTTGTAAATTATATTTATTTATACTCTGCCTTATTTTCTTTTAGAACTGGCCATTTTCACCTCCAGGCTTTAATGAACATAATAATATTAGTATGACTCTGAGAAGATGGAGGCATAAACTATCATTCTGACACTCCCCCACAAATACAAGAAATACAACAAGGAAACAGTGCTCGGCTTTGAGTGACTAAATCAGGAAGCAGAGGAAAGCTGCAGGGAACTGCAGACAGGCAAGAATCAACAAATGAATGAGTCACATATGGTACAAAATCACTTCTCCAACCATCCCTGCCCTCCCCCAGCCAGGCAGGGTGCCGGTTGCTGTGAACTGGGGTAGTGGCCACAGAAAAAGAGCCTACTTCCCTAACCACCACAACCCCTACCTGTCCAAAGAAATAAGACCCTAAGCCTCTACCCTAAAATCAACAAGACAGACCTCTCTAGGGGTTCATTTATAGTGTGCCAGCACCTCCCCAACCTGGACACTGTCAGCTGCAACCCTATTTCAAATTGCTACAGAAGGCCCATGCAGTGGAGTCTGTTCTCATAGTCAACACTCTACTGGCCTCCCTGTGCACCCCATAGCTAAGGCCTCTGAAACCAATAGGACAGACCTCCTGGGGAGTCAGTACTGGTCTGTCTGCTCCCACTTTCAGTCAATGCTGAGGACTGCTGACTGAGGCTGCTGTGTGCTAAGAAGCAGGAATCTTTAGTGGAGGCTACACCCAAACAGACAACATACTACAGAATGAGCTCTGATAGCAAACAAGGCAGACCTCCCCAGGGGTCCATCTGTAGTGTGCCAGCACCTCCCCCACCTAGACACTGTCAGCTGCAAGCCTACTTCAAATTGCTACAGAAGGCCCATGTATTGGAGTCTGCTCCCATAGTAAACACTCTACTGGCCTCTCTGCACACCTCATAGCTCAGGCCTCAGAAGTCAGAAAGAAAGATCTCCCAGGAAGTCAGTTCTGGTCTGTCTGCTCCCACTTTCAGTCAATGCTGAGGACTGCTGACTGAGGCTGCTGTGTGCTAAGAAGCAGGAATCTTTAGTGGAGGCTACACCCAAACAGACAACATACTACAGAATGAGCTCTGATAGCAAACAAGGCAGACCTCCCCAGGGGTCCATCTGTAGTGTGCCAGCACCTCCCCCACCTAGACACTGTCAGCTGCAAGCCTACTTCAAATTGCTACAGAAGGCCCATGTATTGGAGTCTGCTCCCATAGTAAACACTCTACTGGCCTCTCTGCACACCTCATAGCTCAGGCCTCAGAAGTCAAAAGGAAAGATCTCCCAGGAAGTCAGTTCTGGTCTGTCTGCTCCCTCTTTCAGTAGGTACTGAGGACTGCTGACTGAAGCTGCTGTGTGCTAAGAAGCTGACATCGTTAGTGGAGTCTACGCCCACAGAACATACTACAGAATGGAGTCTGATAGTAACAAGGCAGACCTCCCTGGGGGTCTGTTTGGAGAGTGACAGCTGCTCCCCCATCTGGACACTGTCACCTGCAAGTCTGCTGTGAACTGCTACAGAAGGGCCCTGCAGTGGAGTGTGCTTGCATAGTCAGCACTCTACCTGCCTCCTTGTGTAACTGATAGCTCTGGCCTCTGAAACCAACAGGACAAACTTCCCTAGGGGTCAATTGAGGTTAGTCTGCCCCAACTTCCAGCTGGCACTGAGGACTACTGACTGAGGCTGTTGTGTGCTAGGAAGCAGGAGTCTTGACTGTGGGTGGCACTCACGGCCAACAATCTACCAGGGGGACTCTGACAGCAATAAAACAGACCTCCATTGAGATCTGGCCAGAGCATGACACACCCTCCACCACCTGGTAATTGTTGGTTGCCAGGCTGTTGCAAACTGCTACAGACGGCCCTTGCAGTAGAATCTGCTCTCATAGTCAGCACTCTACCTGCCTCCCTGTGCAGCCCCTAGCTCAGGTCTCTGAAACAAACGGGATAAACCTCCCTGGAGATCAGTTTAGGTCTGTCTGCTTCCCCTTACATTGGTGCTGAGGACTGCTGACTGAGGCTGCTGTGTGTTAGGGAACAAGCGTCTTGAGTGGAGGCTACACCCACAGCCAACATACTACAGAATGATCTCTGATAGCAAGCAGGCAGACCTCCCTAAGGGTCCATTAAGAGTGTGACCACCCTGCCCCCAACCAGTAACTGCTGGCTGCTGAACTGATACAAACTCCTACAGAAAGTTCACTACAGTGGAGTTAGGAGGTAGGTCACCTAAGTAGATACTGCTCCCCCAACAACCACAGGACCCTGGGGCTCTGAAACCAACATGACAAGTCTCTCAGAGGTCCTTCTGGGGAGTGGCAACCCCTACTTCTGAAATGGAAGAAAGCCTGTGCTTCCCCGAATACCAGATCAGAACAGGGAAGGAAACCTCAGGCAAAACCAGAGAGAAACACTCAGCCCAGAAAAGGGCTCATTGGCTGTGGGTTTTCTGACTAAAAATATTATTGCAGAAACAGAGAAGGGAAGAGAGCAATAACCAGAGAGAGGGGACTGTGCCCCCTAGTGGACAGACTGATTAGTACATGACATCTCCCAAGTGGCAGAGCCCACTAGTGACAGACTGACCACAGCATGTTCTTTACTGTGTTTGTGTTTGGAAAAGACTGTAAGTTGAAAAACTACATTTGGAATTTTCAAATCCCAATTAAACCAGGGACGGAGATGGAACTATCATAGACAGGGAGAAGAAACAGTGAGCAAAGGCCAAAGACTCTGCCCACCTAAGAATTTCTTCCAGAAAGTTGTGTGGGCAAAAACACCAAATTATGGGGAAAACTGAGAAAGTTAACACCCTCAAAAATTCCAATGCCCCACAAAAAAAAAAATCACAAGACACACAAAGAACAGAGAAACAATAGCCTATCCAAATGAACATGAAAGTGCATCTGTTGATTCCAACTCATACTAACCCTATAGGACAGAGTAAAACTGCCCCATAGGGTATCCAAGGAGTGCCTGGTGGATTTGAACTGCTGACCTTTTGGTTAGCAGCCAAGTTCTTAACCACTATGCCATCATGGCTTCTGGTGAAAGTGAATCTAGAGATGACCAAAAACTGGAAGAATATAATATAACAACGTTAAATATAATTAAAGAATAAGCAAAAACATAGTCAAAGAGCTAAAAGAAATAAGGAAAACAATGCAAGAACAAAATGAGGATCTAAAAAAGAGATATTGCAACTGAAAGGCACAATAGCTGAAATGAGAAACACAGTAGAAGGACTTATCAACAGATTTAATTAGGCAGAAGAAAGAATCAGAAAATTAGAGGATAAGACAGTTAATATTTCAGACACTGAAGAGTAACAACAATGGGAGCTTAAGACAGCTGAGCACAGTTTAATGGAATTATGGGACAACAATAAGAGACCTAATATACGTATCATGAAATTCCAGAAGGAGATGGGAGCAAGAAAGGGACAGAAACACTAATTAAAGAAATAATGACAAAAAATTTCCACAGTCTAATGAAGGAAATTAATCTAGAAATCCAAGAAGCTCAAAGAATTCCATGCAGGATAAACCCAAGGAGATCTACACTAAGACAAATCATAGTTAGGCTCTCAAAAATTAAAGATAAAGACAAAATCCTGAAAGAAGTGAGAAGGAAACAGTCATATACAAAGGATCCCCAATAAGATGATGTACTGATTTTTCCTCAGAAACATTGGAAGCCAGAAGGAAATGGAATGGTATATTTAAAGTGTTGGGGGGAGAAAAAAAAACTGTCAACCAAGAATACTATACTCAGCAAAACTATCCATCAAGAATGAGAATGAAATTAAAATATTCCCAGACAAATGGAAGCTGAGACAGTTCATATCCACCAGACCAGCCCTACAGAAAATACTAATGGAAGTTCTGTAGATGGAAGGGAAAAGACATTAGACAGTAATTCAAAGCTATACATAAAAAGATTCCCTAATAAAGGAAAATGCACGGACAAGTATAAGGTCTAGTAACAAGGTATCTTGCTTGATAATTCTAAATGTTCTGTCCTTCATGTTTTTTAATAACAAATATATAAAAGGCAAGGATAAAATTATGTTACAAGGCACATGAAATATCAAAACATATCTAGAGGAAACAACAACACAAGGGGGGAAGGAATGGTATAGATATAGAATTTCTTGTACTCAAGTTAAGTTGGTACCAACTTACTCTAGAATGTTATAAATACAAGACCTTAAATGTAATATTCATGGCAACCATTAAGAAAATATATTTAAAAACATCCACAAAAGGAAAAGAGAAGGGAACTAAAAAGGCACACTACAATAAACCAACAAAACACAAAAGCAAGCAGTAATAAAGGACAAAGACAAACAAGGCTTAAGACACACAAAAAAACAAACAACAAAATGGCAGAAGACTCTTCTTATCAGTAATTACAGTGAATATAAATGTTCTAAATGCTCCAATCAAATGGCAGACAGTGGCAGAATGGATTAAAAAAAAAACATGATCCAACAATATACTGTTTACAAGAGACATACTTTAGCCCCAAGCACACAAAGTTTGAAAATGAAAGGATGCAAATAATAACCAAAAGACAGCTGAAGTGGCAATCTTAATATCAAAGTAGACTTTAAGACAAAGTCTGTCAGAAGATATAAAGATGGACATTATATAGTGATAAAAACGGTCAATTAATCAAGAAAACTTAACAATCATATATGCACCCAACATCGGAGGACCTAATTATATAAAGCAAACACTGATATAACTGAAGGGAGAAATGGATGTTACTACAATAATCATTTGAGACTTCACTACACCACTATCAGTATTGGAAGAACATATAGAAAGAAGATCAAAGAGGACCTGATTGACAGAGGACCTGAATGACACTATAAACCAATTAGACTTAACAGACATATATAGAACACTCCACCCAAAAAGAGAACAATATACATTCTCCTCCAGTGCACATGGATCATTCTCCAGGATAGATCACATTTTAGGTCACAAAGCAAGTCCTGATGAATTCAAAAAGATTGAAATAATACAAAGTATTGTCTCTGAATACAATGGATTGAAGCTAGAAAACAAGAGTTGAAAAAGAAAACTGAAAAATACACATACATATGGAAATTAAACAACACACTATTAAAGTACCAATGGGTCAAGGAAAAAAATCAAAAGAGAAATCACAAATTTCTTAGAGCCAAATGAAAATGAAAGCACCACATAACCAAACTTACAGGATACAGCGAAGACAGTACTCAGAAGGAAACTTACAGCAATAAATGCCAACATGAAAAAAGAAGAAAAATATCAAATTAACAGCCTAACTCCACAACTCCAGGGACTAGAAAGAGAAGAGCAAACTAAGCCTAAATCTACCAGAAGAAAGGAAATAACAAAGATGAGAGCAGAAATAAATAAAATAAAAACCAGAAAAACAATAGAGACAATCAATAAAACCAGAAGTTGGTTCTTTGAAAACATCAATAAAATTAACAAACCTTTAGCTAGACTGACAAAGAAAAGAAGAGAAAAGGTGCAAATAACCAAAATAAAAAATGAAAGAGAGGAAACTGCAACTGAGTCTACAGAAATAAAGAGAATTATGACAGAATATTATGAACAACTGTATGGCAACAAACTGAACAACCTAGATGAAATGGACAAGTTCTTAGAAGCATACAACCTACCCAAACTGACTCAAGGGAAACAGAAAGTCTCAACAGACCCACAACAAGTGAACAGATCAAATCAGTGATCTAAAAACCTCCCAACACCAACAAAAAAAAGTCTGAGATCAGATGACTTCACTGGGAAATTCTACCAAATATTTAAAGAACTGACACCAATACTGTTTAAACTCTTCCAAAAGATACAGAAGGAAATAACACTCTCTAATTCATTCTATGAAGCAAACATAACCCTGACAGCCAAACAAAGACACCACAAGAAAAGAAAATGACAAGTCAATATCCCTTATGAATATAGATAGAAAAATACTAGCAAAAAGAATCCAATAGCATATTAGAAGAGTCATATACCATGACCAAGTGGGATTTTTTCCAGGAATGCAGGGATGGTTCATCATTAGAAAACTAATCAACATAATATACCACATCAATAGAACAAAGGAAAAGAACCACATGATCATCTCCATGGATGTAGAAAAAGCATTTGACAAAATCCAACATGCTTTCTTGATGAAAACCCTAAATAAGATTAGAATAAAAGGGAAATTCCTCAATATGATTCACAGCATATACGAATAGACAACGGCCAACATTATACTTAATGGAGAAAGACTAAGAGCTTTCCCCTTGAATTCAGAAATAAGACAAGGGTGCTCACTCTCTCAGCTTCTATTCAGTATTGTATTAGAAGTCCTAGCCAGAGCAATAAGATAAGAAAAAGAAATAAAAGGCATCCAGATTGGAAAAGAAGGAATAAAATTATCTCTGTTCGTGGATGACAGGAGCCATATATAGAAGATCTCAGAGAGTCCACAAGAAAACTTCTAGAGATAAGAGAGGAATTTAGCAAAGTTGGAGGGTACAAGGTCAACAAACAAAAATCAGTTGGGTTTCTATACACCAGCAATTAGAAATCTGAAAGGGAAATTAGGGAAACAATTCCATTTACAATAACACTGAAGAAAATAAAATATCTAGGAATAAATTTAAACAGGTATGTGAAGGACTTATACAATGAAAACTATAAAACACTGCTGAAAGAAATTAATGAAAAGATGTTCCATGTTCCTGAATTGGAAGACTTAATATTGTTAAAATCTCAATACCACCAAAAGCAATTATAGATTCAATGCAATCTCAATCAAAATTCCAACAGCCTTCTTTATAGAAATAGAAAGACCAATCCTCAACTTTATATGGAATGGCAAGAGGCCCTGAATAGCAAAAACAATATTGAAAGAGAAAAACAAAGTAGGAAGGTTCACACTTTCTGTTTCTAAAACATATTATACAGCTACAGTAATCAAAACAACCTGGTAATGTATAACAATAGACACATAAACCAGTGGAATAGAATTGAGAGTCCAGAAATAAGCCCAGACATCTAGGGTCAACTGATGACTATTCGATGGGGAAAGAAGAATCTCTTCAATAAATGGTGCTGGGAAATTGGATTTTCACATGCAGAAAAATGAAACTGGACCCATGCTTCACACCATACACAAAAACAAATTTAAAATAGATTAAGAACTGTTATGGATTGAATTGTGCCCCCAAAAAATGTGTGTCAACATGCTTAGGCCATGATTCCCAGCATTGTGTGGTTGTCCATCATTTTGTGATCTGAGGTGATTATCTTACGTGTTGTAAATTCTAAACTCTATGATGTTAATAAGGCAGGATTAGAGGCAGTTATGTTAATGAGGTAGGACTCAATCTACAGGATTAGGTTGTATCTTGAGTCAATCTCTTTTAAGACATAAAAGAGAGAAGCAAGCAGAGAAGAGAAGGACCGCATTACAGCGAAGAAAGAAGAGCCAGGAGCAGAGCATGTCCTTTGGACCAGAGGTCCCTGTGTTGGGAAGCCCCTAGACCAGGGGAAGATTGATGACAAGAACCTTTCCCTAGAGCCGACAGAGAGAGAAAGCCTTCCCCTGGAGCTAGAGCCCTGAATTCGGACCTCCTAGACTGTGAGGGAATAAATTTTTGTTTATTAAAGCCATCGACTTGTGGTATTTCTGTTATAGCAGCACTAGATAACTAAGACAGGGACCTAAATGTGTAAACTAAAACCATAAAATTCTTAGAAGAAAATGCAGAGGCAATGCTGTTGGGCCTAGCTTTCAACAATGGATAATCTAATAAAATAACAAAAGCACTAACAGCAAAATACAAAATAAATAAATAGGACCAAATAAAAATTTAAAACTTTTTTTCATCAGAAGACTTTACCAAAAAAAGTGAAATGACAAACTACCGACTGGAAGAATATCTTCAGAAAGCACATACCTGACAATAATCTAATAACCAAAACATATGAAAAAATGGACAACTTAACAACAAAAAGATAAATAACCCAATCATAAACTGAGCAAAGGACTTAAAAAGACATTTCACCAAAGAGGACATTCAAATGGCCACCAAACACATGAAAAGATGCTCAGCCTCATTATTCATCAGAGAGATGCAAATGAAAACCACAGTGAGATGCCATTTCACTTCCACTAAGATGCCTAAGACAAATATATATGGGGGAAACTGGAACCCATACCTATTGCTGGTGGGAATGCAAATTGTGTGGAAATCAGTGTGGTGGTTATTCAAAAAACTAAAAATAGAACTACATATGACCTAGTAATTCCACTCGTAGGTATATACCCAAAAAACTTGAAATCAGAGACTCAAACAAAGACTTGTACATCAATACTCACTGCTGCATTATTCACAATAGCCAGAAGGTGTAACCGACCTAAATGCCCATTAACAGATGAATGGATAAACAAAATGTGGTATATATATACAATGGAATACTACTCAGTCAGTAGAAGAAATGAAGTCTTGATACATCTACAGTATGGATGGAGCTTGAAGAAGTTGTGTTGAGCAAAATAAGCCAATTACAAAAGGACAAATATTGCATGATCTCATTTATATAAAAAGACAAAAAAAGGCAAATGTATAAGAGACCAAAATTTATTAGTAGTTACCAGGGGTGGGAAGGCGGAGGTAAAGGGGGGTTAACAGTGGCGGAAAATTTGCATTGATTAAGGGTAATGTTGCACAACCAATGACTGTAATTGCTGTAAGTAGTATGCCTGCAAAAAGTTGAATTGGCAAAAGTTGTGTGATAGATATATTTAGAACAACAACAAAAAGAGTAGCTGCTGAGGCTGCTTAAAACACCTCATGGGGGTCTCAGGGAACATCTAGCTCAATTGGCGTAACATAGATTATAAAGAAAATGTTCTACATTCTACCTTGGTGAGTAGCATCTGGGGTCTTAAAAGCCTGTGAGCAGCCATCTAAGATACTCCACTGGTCTCATCCCTTCGGGAGCAAGGGAGAATGAAGAAAACAAGATACAAGGAAAAGATTAGTCCGGAGGACTAATGGATCACAACCACCACTGTCTCCACCAGACAGAGTCCAGTACAATTAGATGGTGCCCGGCTACCACCACTGACTGCTCTGACCGGGATCACAACAGAGGGTCCTGGACAGAGCTTGAGAAAAATGTAGAACAAAATTCTAACTAACAAAAAAAGGCCAGATTTTCTGGCATGACAGAGACTGGAGAAACCTCGAGAGTATGGCCCCCATACACCCTTTTAGTTCAGTAATGAAGTCACTCCCGAGGTTCACCGTTCAGCCAGAGATTAGACAGCCCCAGAAAACAAAACGAGACTAATGGGGCACAACAGTCCAGAAAGAAGGACTAGAAGGCAGGTGGGGACAGGAAAGCTGGTAATAGGGAACCCAAAGTTGAGAAGGGACAGTGTTGACATGTTGTGGAGTTGTTAAACATTGTCATAAAACAATATGTGTACTAATTGTTTAATGAGAAACTGTTCTGTAAACCTTCATCTAAAGTACAATAAAAAAAAAAATTAAAAAAAGAAGGTCTGTATCCTGCCTGTCCCATTCAGGCACTAAGATCCAGTGACTGGCATCTGAGCTACTGCTTCTCTTTGGAACTGCAAGGCGGAGTAAAAACATATCCACATTTCTTATATTCTTGTCTCTACATTAGCTTCATTCTTTTTGCCTACCACACACTCAACACCCTCCTGTCCTTCAACAAACAAACAAAAACAACAAAATTCCTTGGACCCTCTTCTTCATTTCCAACTCCTTAAAGGTGAAATTTATACTCTGCTACCTCTTCTCATGACAGACTCAATGACCACCTTCTCCCTCTTGAAACACTGAATATACTCCTGTTCTGGCACTCCTACCCCTTCTTTGGCTGCTATATTCTTCCCTCACCTTTTTCTTTTTTTCCCCAGGGTCACTGCACTGCACAACTCCAGAGGCACCCACCCCAGCACAGTCGGAAGTTGTGCAGTGCATGACCGGCACAATCACATGTGGCAGTCCTGCCTCTTGTTTTGTTTTTTCCCTTGACTGTGGGGCTTTCCAGAGTTCTGGCTTACACAGTCCATGCTCATGCTACAAGTACCCCCTAGGCAATCTCATTTACTCCCTTCAACTTAATTAATGTGCTTTCTTACCCTAGTGACTCTCAAAGCTGTGTCTCTTGCCCATATCTCCTGCCTGAGCTTGTATTTCCAAGCCCTACCGTCGTCATCATTCCATGTAACTCAACAAATTCTCTGTTCTTCATCAAATTTTTCCTCCTCTTTTGTCACTTAATTTCACTACTACATTACTCATCTAGTTGAAAAACCAGGACATACACCATCGTTTCCTATCCCATAAATGCAAACCAGAATCAGTCTTTCTTGCACCAAACCAAAAAAACCCACTGCCTGTGGAGTCGATTCTCATTCACGGTGACTCCATGGGGTTTCCAAGGCTTTAATCTCTACGGAAGCAGACTGCCACATTTTTCTCCCACGGAGTCACTGGTGGTTTCCAACTGCAGACCGTTCTGTTAGCAGTGATGGCTTTAACTACTGTGCCACCAGAGCTCCAACTGTCCCACAGGGAACCCCAAATTAACTCGTGCAAAACAGTATTTTTTTTACCCCTACACTAATTCTGCAGTAGGTTTGACTGAAGAATGGCTCCCAAATACCTAGTGTGGGTCACACCGTGGTCATGATGCCTTGGCACTGCTTGGCTCGCCCTCTCTTCACCGTCCATGATCACTCACCAGGCCTCCAGCAGCGTCTCATACCTGCACCCTAGAGTCACTCTTCTGAGCAGAGCCACCCCCCACCACCCTACCCCCCCCACTCCCCGCTCCACAGGCCTCCATGTCTTAGTGAGCCATCAAGCTTTGCTGGGCTAAGACTGCGAGACTGGGGTGAGTCTAATAAAGTGGGTAAGTATGTGTTTAGTGAATTAATCAGTAAATAAGCGGTAAATGCATTCTGACTTTCACTTCAGCTTCTGCCTGACAGGTCAAAGACGGGTTTGTTTGAATTTTGATAGAGTTCAGCTGTGTCCCATCTGCCTTCACTTCAAAAATACCAAACAGGGCAAAAGTCTAGGGAGCTCAGCCTGTTCACTACTGTTAATGTGATAATTTAAAGCCAACAAATTGTCATTTATTAAAAAAAAAAGAAAAAAAAGTTATAAAAAATTGTTTCAGAGGCCAAAGTAAACCCTAAGGGTTAAATTTAAAAAAAAAAAAACTAGCTGGAATAGAAATTGGAAAGAGCTGAAGGAATCCTATTTCCGTCTTGAACAAGATGAAGTTTTTATCAGTTGGATAAATTTTTTCATGACTGAGCATTTTCCATCCCCACCCCACCTTTTCCCTTTAGTTTTGTATTATTTGGAAGCCAAGGTAAGCTTTCTACATTACAGAAATGTCTGTAAGTTAAATATTTAAAACTTCACATTTTATATACTCCTGTGTTTAAGACTTTTGGGAGAAACCTGAATCAACCAAACAGCCCTAAGCTTATACATTTTTCTCTTGGAATCTCGGAGGTTTTTAGAGTATATTCAATTTTCAATTACTAAGTCCATCGCACCATCAACCTCCCCACTGCGGGGGGTTCTAAGATCATTACATTTCTTAACCAGTAAGTAGGATTTGGAAAGCACATGACCCAGTGATCGTGGAATAAAACAGAATCAACAGAAACTAAGCAAGTACTGCTTTTGAGCGCTGAACAGGCTCCCTACACATACTGTGTTCATTACTAGAAATGTTTTACTTACAACTTCTAATTCTGGAAGACTGGCTTTACTAACATATACAGGGTGAAGAGTGAGATTTTCTAAATGGTAGTAGGGTATGCGGTAAATGTCTTTGTTTTGAATACACAATGATATCTTTATAAATGGAATCAAGTTAAAAAATCTGGGGGTTGGGTTGCGTTTTTCTAAACTTAAAGTCACGATCAACTCATCTTTAAACATAGTGAAGCTTGCTTATCTGTGATGAATACAGTATTTTCTGTATTCAGATTTAAAAAATTTTAAAACATATCAAGAACATCATAATAAAAACAGTACTTGACATTAAGCACTTTGGTCACTTACAGTCTAAAAATGTTATTTACATTCTTTTCAATCTTATGGTGAAAATACATATATATTTAATTCAGGTTTAACAAAAGTTATTATTTTTAAATATTCAAAAATTAGAGAATTTCATTTTGGACTTCCATATTTCCTTGGAAAACATGGCCAGATCATCAACACTAGCCCAAATTCCCAGAGGGCAGCACCCAGCTGAATGGCTGACCCCCAGATAGGGCAGGCTGTGCCCTCTGCCTGCAGCAGCGACCCACTCTCTGCTGCCCCGCCTCTCGCCCCACATATTCTGCACTCCAGCGTCAGTTCCACCCATCTTCCTACTCAGTGGCTTGTCTTTCCACCAGCCCACTTCCCTCAAATCACTTTACCACCTGTACTCCTGCAGGTATTTGTCACTCCTGTCCTTAAGTAAAGACATAATAATAATGGCTAATACTGACAGTTGACAAAGAATACTCAAAATTTTAAAGTGCTTAGCGTTGCTGAAGAGGCTGACAAAGCAGTAGACCAAAAACTCCACTTTTTTCTATTCCTATTTTTATTTCTTTGTTTAAAAGTAACCTCTATACCAGCTTTGCAAGTAACAGAAAGGGGGGTAGCAAGAATATGATTATGCTTAAGGCAGGGGAAAATTTTCCAGAAAATATATGATATGTTCTGTTTAAAATTGTTTTTATAAAACCCCAAACCGAAACAAAACCCATTGCCATCAAGTCCATTTCTGACTCATAGCAACCCTATAGCACAGAGTAGAACTGCCCCATAAGGTTTCCAAGGAGTGGCTGGTAGATTTGAACTGCTGACCTTTTGATTGTGCATGTAGAAATTTTTGAAATGGTGTATCTTTGGCAATGTATATTTCCTTTTTTTTTTATTGTTGTGGTTAAATGAAGTTTACATTTCAGGTTAGTCTCCCATACAAAATTTTATACATTCATTGTTATGTGACCCTAATTGCTCACCCCATTCTGCGACAGCACACTCCTCCTTTCGGCCCGATTCTCCATGTCCATTCAACCAGCTCCTAACCCTCTCTGCCTTCCCATCTCACCTCTCGACAGAAGCTGCCTCTTTGGTCTCTTGTATCTACTTGACTAAGAGGCACACTCTTCACGAGTATCACTTTATGTCCCACAGTCCAGTCGAATCCATCTGAAGAGTTGGCCTCAGAAATTGTTTTTGTTCTGGGCTGATAGAGAGTCCAGGGGCCATGTTTTCTGGAGTACCCCCAGTCTCAGTCAGACCATTAAGTGGTCTTCTTACTAGAATTTGAGTTTTGCACCCCATCTTTCTGCTGGTCCATCAGGGACTCTCTGTTGGGTTCCCTGTCAGGGCGGTCACTGGTGGTAGCTGGGCACCAAGTAGTTCTTCTGGTCTCAGGCTGATGAAGTCTCTGGTTTATGTGGCCCTTTCTGTTTCTTGGGCTAATACTTTGTGTCTTTTGTGTTCTTCGTTTTCCTTTACTCCAGGTGGTTGGGACCAACTGATGGATCTTAGATGGTCGCTTGCAAGCTTTGAACACCCCAGATGCTACTCACCAAAGTAGGATGCAGAACATTTTCTTAATAAGCTTTGTTATGTCAATTGACCTAGATGTCCTCTGAAAGCATGGTCCCCAGACCCCTACCCTTGCTACTCTCTCCAAGTATTTGATTATATTCAGGAAACTTCTTAGCTTTGGTTTAGTCCAGTTGTGCTGCTGACCTTTTGGTTAGCAGCCAAGCTCTTAACCACTGTACCACCAGTAAAAATCCTACCCGAGAAGCACCTGTAAAAATCCTACCCCTGAGGAGCACCTGTAAAAATCTTACCCCTGAGGAGCAACTGTAAAAATCCTATTCCTGAGGAGCAGCTGTAAAAATCCTACCCGAGGAGCATTTGGCAGGGAGCACTTTGCACCTTGCTTGGTGCTTCCCCAGCAATGGCTGGTCTTGATCTCAATAAAACTCTTTACTTTTAATTTTAAACAGTCTTTGTGATTTTTAGCTCTTTGACATTTTTGGTGTCAGAAATCATGATTTTGAGCTCTGTAACACGGTGCTTATGATGACTAGCCACTTTCCTAAACATTTAGCATGCATTATTACATTCCCTATAGGGTAAACACTACTAGCGTTCCCTTTTTACAGATGAGGAAACTGAGTCACCTGGAGGTCAAAAACTCACCCAAAGCCACACACATTCAGTAAATGGGGGTCTCAGCCTGGGAACCCAGCCATGAGCTCCACTCTACTCACAGCAGAAGGCTCTTCACACTGTATCCAGAGTGTCAACGTCCTTTCACTCTCTGGAAGGGGTGAGAAGTAGGGGTGGGGAGAAGCTCTGGCACCCCCTTTTAGCACCATCTCCACCTACCACCAGAATGCCATATGCAGAAGAATCCCCATGAAAAGATTACTCTACCACAGAGCTGGTCTCTTACACAATGAATTCAACCTGAACATTTAAAAAATTAAAAACCAACCCTCTGACATTAATGAGGTGACATAAAAATTTAGCACAGTGGTTAAGAGCACAGCCTCTGGCCTCTGGCAGATATGGGTTTGGGCCCAGGCTCTGACTCGCACCAGCTGAGCGACTTTGAGCCAGTTACTGGATTTTTTCTAATCCCCAGTCACCTGTACATTCAAAGAGTTAAGAGTTGTGTATACTTGCCAAAATGGTTGAAAAATGTGATCTAAAACTTTAAAATCCTTTGAAAATATGACCAGCTACTTCATAAGAGGTGCCCACTCCATTCCTATGAAATGTTACATTTGGGAATATTTTTACAATGATGATGATGATTAAAAATAACACCACACTCTATTGTGTGTGAAGCACTGCTCTGAGGGCGTTGAGCTGCAATATTTCTTTTAATCCTCACTATAACTCTGTGAGGTAGGTATTATCATCCCTATTTTAAGGATGAGGAAACAGAGGCTTAGAAAATATAAGCAGCTTGCTCATGACCACATACCTGATGTAAGAGCCAGGACTCTCCAGATTTAGTTAATTAAGAGTTATCATTTGCTAACACAGAAAAGGCATCTTGACCAAAATAAAGGAAGCAAACCATTCTACAGCCTGCCACTCGAAGGCTGCCGTTGTTACTGGCATTGAAGGGAGCCATAACCTAAGGAAGAAATTTTGTGCTCAGGTGGACAAGCACAAACACTTCTTGATTTTGCTTAAGTTCAAAAATTTTAAATCTTTGACATCTTCACTAGTTTTATCTTTACATTTTTTTTCCCACGCAAAAATTTATACACTATTATGTGACTGTAATTGCTCTCCCCATACAGCACACTCCTCCTTTCCACCTCTGATTCCCCATGTCCATTCAATCAGCTCCTAACCCTCTCTGCCTTCCCATCTCACCTACAGACAGAAGCTGCCCATTTAATCTCTTGTATCTACTTGAGTTACGAGGCACATACCTCACAAGTATCACTTTATGTCCCACAGTCTAGTCCAATGTCTGTCTGAAGAGTTGGCCTCACAAATTGTTTTAGATCTGGGCTGACAGAGAAATCTAGGGGCCATGCTTTCCGGGGTTCCTCCAATCTCAGTCAGACCATTAAGCCTAGTCTTCTAACTAGAATTTGAGTTCTGCACACCACCTTTCTCCTGCTCCATCCAGGACTCTCTGTTGTGTTCCCTGTCAGGGTGGAAATTGGTGGTAGCCAGGCACCATCTAGTTCTTTTGGTCTCAGGCTGATAAAGTCTCTGGTTTACGTGGCCCTTTCTGTTTCTTGGGCTAATACTTTCCTTGTGTCTTTAGTGTTCTTCATTCACCTTTACTCCAGGTGGTTGGGACCAACTGATGCATCTTAGATGGCGCTTGCAAAGACCCCAGACACCACTCACCAAAGTAAAACGGAGAACACTTTCTTGATAAGCTTTGTTATGCCAATTTGACCTAGATGTCCCCTGAAAGCATGGTCCCCAGACCCCTACCCCTGCTACTCTGTCCCTCAAAGTGCTTGATTGTATTCAAGAAACTTCTTAGCTTTGATTTAGTCCAGTTGCATTGACTTCCCCTGTACTGTGTGCTGTCCTTCTCTTCACCTAAGATTATTCTTATCTACTATCTAGTTAGTAACTAACCCTCTCCCTCCCTCCCCACCCTCGTAACCATCAAAGAATATTTTCTTCTGTATTTAAATCTTTTCTTGAGTTCTTATAATAGTGGTCTTTTACAATATTTGTCCTTCTGTGACTAAATTCAATCAGCAAAATGACTTCCAGATTCCTCCACGTTATGTTTCATAGCTTCATCGTTGTTCTTTACTGTTGTGTAGTATTCCATTGTGTGGATATACCATAATTTGTTTATCCATTCGTCCGTTGATGGGCACCTAGGTTGTTTCCACCTTTTTGCTATTGTGAACAGTGCTGCAATGAACATAGGTGTGCATATATCTATTCATGTGATGGCTC
>NW_004444105.1:3309623-3331977 GCF_000243295.1 Trichechus manatus latirostris
CAATATTGAGTCCACCTGTCCGTGAGCAAGGTATGTTTTTCCACTTATGCAGGTCTCTTTTGGTTTCTTGCAGTAGTGTCTTGTAGTTTTCACTGTATAGATCTTTTACGTCTCTGGTTAGATTTATTCCTAAGTATTTTATCTTCTTGGGGGCTACTGCAAATGGTATTGATTTGGTGATTTCCTCTTCAAGGTTCTATTTGTTGGTGTAAAGGAATCCAACTGATTTTTGTAAAGTTTATCTTGTACCTTGAAACTTTGCTGAAATCTTCTATTAGTTCCAGTAGTTTTCTTGTGGATTCTTTGGGTTCTGTGTATAAGATTCATATCATCTGCAAATAGAGATACTTTGACTTCTTCCCTACCAGTTTGGATGCCCTTTATTTCTTTTTCTAGCCTAATTGCTCTGGCTAGGACCTCCAGCACAATGTTCAATAAAAGCGGTGATAAAGGGCATCCTTTGGTTCCCATTCTCAAGAGGAATGCTTTCAAAGTCTCTCCATTTAGGGTGATGTTTGCTGTTGGCTTTGTATAAATGGCCTTAATTATATTGAGGAATTTCACTTCTATTCCTATTTTTTTGAGAGTTTTTCTCATGAATGAGTGTTGGCCTTTGTCAAATGCCTTTTCTTCACTGATTGATAACATTATGTGGTTCTTGTCTGTTGTTTTATTTATGTGATGGATTACACTGATTGTTTTTCTAATGTTGAACCATCCCTGCATACCTGGTATAAATCCCACTTGATCATGGTGAATTATTTTTTTTATTATGTTGCTGAATTCTATTGGCTAGAATTTTCTTTAGGATTTTTGCGTCAATGTTCATAAGGGATATTGGTCTGTAATTTTCTTTTTTTGTGGTGTCTTTATCTGGTTTTGATATCAGGGTTATGCTGAATGAGTTTGGGAGTATTCTATCCTTATGTATGCTTTGAAATACCTTTAGTAGTACTGATGTTAACTCTTCTCTGAAAGTCTGGTAGAATTCTCCAGTGAAGCCATCCAGGCCAGGGCTTTTTTTTTGTTGGGAGTTTTTTAATTACCTTTTCAATCTCTTCTTTTGTTCTGGGTTTACTTAGTTATTCTACCTCTGTTTGTGTTAGTTTAGGTAGGTAGTGAGTTTCTAAAAATTTGTCCATTTCCACTAGATTTTCAAATTAGAATATAATTTTTCATAGTATTCTGTTATGAATCTTTTCATTTCAGTTGGGTCTGTTGTGATATCACCCATCTCATTTCTTATATGGGTTATCTGCTTCCTCCTGTTTTTTTTTTTTTTTTGTCAGTTTGGCCAATGGTTTATCAATTTTGTTGATCATTTCAAAGAACCAGCTTTTGGTCTTGTTAACCCTTTCAATCGTTTTTCTACTACTCTCTATTTCATTTAATTCTGCTCTAATTCTTACGATTTCCTTTCTTCTGGCGCCTGAGGGCTTTTTTTGCTGCTCTCTTTCTACTTATTCCAGTTGTAGGGTTAATGTTTTGATTATGGCCCTTTGTTCTTTTTGCATGTGTGCATTTATTGCTGTAAGCTGACCTCTTAGGACTGCTTTTGCTGTGTCCCAAAAGTTCCGGTAGGATGTGTTTTCCTTCTCGTTTGATTCTATGAATTTCTTTATTCTATCCTTGATTTCTTCTATCACCCAGTAGTTTTTGAGCAAGGTGTTGTTCAGTTTCCATGTGTTTGATTTTTTTTCCCTTGCTTTTTGTGCTGTTAATTTCTACTTTCATGGCTTTATGGTCAGAAAAGATGCTTTGTAATATTTCGATGCTTTGGATTTTGTTACGGCTTACTTTATGGCCTAATACGTCGTCTATTCTGGAGAATGGTCCATGTGCGTTGGAAAAGAAAGTATACTTGGCTGCTGTTGGGTGGAGTGTTTCGTATATTTCTATGAGATCATGTTAGTTGATTGCAGCATTTAGCTCTTCTGTGTCTTTGTTGAGCTTCTTTATGGATGTTCTGTCCTTCATGGAAAGTGGTGTGTTGAAGTCTCCTACTACTATTGTGGAGCTATCTCTTTTCTCAGTGCTGTTCGAGTTTGTTTTACGTATTCTGGAGCCCTGTCGTTGGGTGCATAAATATTATAGTCATGTCCTCCTGGTATATTGACCCTTTAATCATTACACAGTGTCCTTCCTTATCCTTTGTGGTGGACTGTACTTTAAAGTCTGTTTTGTCAGAGATTAATATTACCACTCCTGCTCTTTCTTGAGTATTGTTTACTTGATATACTTTTTCCATCCTTTGAGTTTTAATTTGTTTGTGTCTTTAAGCCTAAGGTGCATCTCTTGTAGGCAGCATATAGACGGATCGTGTTTTTTTATCCAATCTGCCACTCTCTGTCGCTTTATTGGTGCATTTAGTCCATTTACATTCAGCATAATTATTGAAAGGTATGAGTTCAGTGCTGTCATTTTGATGTCTTTTTTGTGTGTTGTTCACAGTTTCTGTTACACTTAATTTTCTGTGCTCTCTTTTCTTTATGTATTTTCATCTTTTTCATTGTTGTTGATTTTGTATTTGCTGAGTCTTTATATTTTTCTGGTTTTTTATTTTGACTTGTAGGATTCTTAGTTTTCTTTGTAGTTACCTTAATATTTATCCCTATTTTTCTAAGTTTATACCAGTTTATTTCTTTATATCACCTTGACTTCCTCTCCATATGAAAAATCTATGTCTACATTTTTTAAGTTCCTCTTTTTTGTTTTAATGTTGTCATCTTTTACATATTGACATCTGTTTCCCTATTTTCAGTGTTTTAGCTTTGATTTACTTTTGTGACTTCCCTATCTGGGTTGATATCTGGTTGCTGTGTCCTGTGTTCTAGTCTTGAGTTTTTATCTGATGTTACTGATTTTCTAACCAGAGGACTCCTTTTAGTATTGCTTGTCATTTTGGTTTGGTTTTTGCAAATTCCCTAAACTTCTATCTGGAAATGCCCTAATTTTGCCATCATATTTGAGAGACAGTTTTGCTGGATATATAGTTCTTGGCTGGCAATTTTTTTTCCTTCAAGGCTTTCTATATGTCATCCCATTGCCTTCTTGCCTGCATGGTTTCTGCTGAGTAGTCCAAGCTTATTCTTATTGACTCTCCTTTGTAGATGACTTTTCGTTTATCTCTAGCTGCTCTTAAAATTCTCTATCTTTGGTTTTGGCAAGTTTGATTATAATATGTCTTGGTGACTTTCTTTTGGGATCCACCTTATGTGGGGTTAGATGAGCATCTTGGATATCTTCTCATCTATCTTTATATCAGAGAGGTTTTCTGCCAACAAATCTTCAACAATGTTCTCTGTATTTTGTTATCACCCCTTGTCCTGGTACTCCAGTCACTCGTAGGTTATTCCTCTTGAGAGGGTCCCACATAATTCTTAGGGCTTTTTCATTTTTTTTTAATCCTTTTATCTGATTTTTCCTCAAATAAGTTGGTGTCAAGTGCTTTCAGTCTCACTAATTCTGACTTCCATTGCCTCAATTCTGCTCCTATGACTTTCTATTGAGTTGTCTGACATTTTATTATTAATCTTCTGGATTTCTGATTGCTGTCTCTCTATGGATTCTGGCAGCCTGTTAAATCTGTCATTATGCTCTTCTCTAATCTTTTTAATTTCCTCTATTGCGTGTTCTGTATTTTGCTTAATTTCCTTCCTAATTTCTTGGAAGAGTTCTGTTATGTTAATCTTTCATATTCTGCCTCTGGTAATTCCAAGAAATTTTCCTCCTCTGGAAAATTTCTAGATTCTTTATTTTGGGAGCTTGTTGAAGCCATCACGGATTGCCTCTTTATGTGATTTGATATTGACTGTTGTCTCTGAGCCATCAATAAGTTATTATATTTATTTATTTTATGCTTGCTTACTGTGTCCTAGCTTCTTGTTTTGTTTTGTTATGCCCAAATAGGCCGCTCATATGAGCTAGTTTGATTATCGGCACCTTTGAAGCTCTAATGTCTTGTCACCAGGTGGTTAGATCTGTTACTAACCTAGCTATGTGAGTTCAGGAGTCTGCCCACTCCTCCTGTATGGATTCAGCTCAGGTGCCCAGGTGAATAGCCACCAAGTGTGTGGTGTAGGCTCTCACAGTCGTAGACAAGCATGGGCAATTGGTGTAGGCACAGGCATCTGGCTGCAGCAAGGGGACACACTCTGAGCAAGGCAGGGGGCTGACGGCCACCCCTGAGTGTCCAGGAGGAAGGCATGTCCCTGTTCCCTAGAGCGTGTAGGTGGGTGCGTTTTGCAGCCGGACTATGAGCACCTAATGCTGTTGGCTGTAAGGACTAGGGGGCACCTCTTATTCATGGATCCCTATCGCAGGTGGCTAGGTGGTGTGGGTGGAGCCACCAGACCTCAGGCCCCTGATGTGGGTAGGTGAAGACCCTGCCTAATGGGCAGAGCAGTGTTAAATGTTAAGAACCTACCACTTCACAGCTTAAACAGTTGAAGTTAGGGTTCCAGAATATACCGTTGTACTCTGGTAATGAGGGCCTATGCTGTTGAGAAGGGCCCACACAAGTCTATGCAGGGAGAAAGGCACTCAAAGTCCGTGGATCCCTTATGCTTGTGCCTAGGCAAAGGAGCTGTGCCTACCCTGGGTTCCTGGCTTAGGGGAGCCAGCAGTTTATTTTTTCCCCTTTTTGTTATTCACTCTCCAAGACAGGGAGAATGGCTCCTGGCATGTGACGGATCCTACTTCTGGCCCAGGGGACTTGGCAATTGCTGAAGCCCGTCCAGGACCCAGTGCAGAAGAGGGAGTGAGGAGGTAAATGGAAGAGAGGATTTTCCCTATGGGGGATGTTTTTGATCCGTGTGGTAGGCCGTATGCAATTACTTATCTTTTGCAGGATCGAGGGCTGCTTCTCACTGGTTCTGGGTGGCCGTGTAGACTCTCAATGGCTGGGTCTCTCCAGGTACGGAAAACACACCTTCCAAGCACGGCTACTTGCCTGCCTCACCGCTCACCCCCAAGCTGATCATGCTTGAAGGGCTCAGGCTCTTGCCAGGTCAGGTCTGGCAACTCCTTGCTGCTTCTGAACTGTCTCTCTCCGCCCCCTACTCTCAGTCTGGTTCCTCAACTCTCCCTTTGATGTTCAGGGCTCCCAGATTGCCATATGTAATCAAATCACTTGTTTTTTGGGTCTTTAAGATGGTCCACCAGAAGTGTCTGACTACTCCACCATCTTGGCCCCACATATCTTCACATTTTAAGGCACAGAATTTTGTCATCTTTTTCCTATTATTTTTCCCCTTGAAAGCTTTTCAGAGTACCAATATTTGTCCTACTTGTGACTCTTTTTAGTATCACAGACCCCAGACAGCCAGTGGTAATGACTTATCTAACCACCAGTTGTGTTAGGTGCCTAAGGTCTGCATCTCAGCCCTTGTTACCCATCTACTGAAAAAGGACAGTTTCAGCAACCCCATGGCCATTGAGCAGACAAGCTGCCCTTCTCTAAGGCTTTGCTGTGATCTTCCAGAAAACTGTCACCAGAAAAAAACAAACTGATGCTCATGAGCATGATGGCCCATAGATTTGTGCTCTGCTACCTGCACAACCATAAACTTGAAAGAATTGTCTTTTCAGCTTTTACAGTGATACTTGGAAGTATATAAAATAAACAAAATGCTTAATAAAAGTTGCCATGAAAATGTATGGAATATATATATATGTATATAAACACACATACACACACACATACATATAAACCAAAAAGCAAATCCACTGCCATTAAGTCGACTGTGATTCATAGCAACCCTATAACACAGAGAAGAACTTCCCCATAGGGTTTCCAAGGCTGTAATCCTTACAGAAGCAGACTGCCACATCTTTATCCCGCACAGGGGCTGGTGGGTTCCAACTGCCAACCTTTTGGTTAGCAGCCAAGCACTAAACCACTGCAGCACCAGGGCTCCGTATGTATATACGGTTAAGTGCTCGGTTGCTAACCACTAACATACACACATATACATACATACATAATTTTGTACGCAACTACCACTAACTTCGATTTTTCATTACCAAGCTAAATTCTCATTTCATGATTGTGACCAAAAAAATCTATAGTGATGATCTTAAACTTTCATATCTCACATTTCCAGAAGTTTTAGGCTATTTCTCTCTACTCAAGAACGGACTTGAAAATTGAACACAATTCTCTCCTCCGAGAACATGACATAATCCACAAAAAATACTGTGAAGCAGGGAACCCTTTGAATCAACATGTCCTTTTAGAATTTTTCCTTTACTTCTCTCATGGCATAAAGCTTCAAAATTATAATAAAAGATTTGCACTTCACACATATTATCTAATCTAAATAATAGTTTTATGTTCCAGGTTTCTTATCCCCATATTAAAGAAGAAAAAAAAAGCTCATTGCCGTCAAGTCAATTCTGACTCATAGCAACCCTAAAGGACAGAGTAGAACTGCCCCATAGGGTTTCCAAGGAGTGCCTGGTGGATTCGAACTGCTGACCTTTTGGTCAGCAGCCATGGCTCTTAACCACTATGCCACCAGGGTTTCCATATTAAAGACAAGGAGGTAGGATTTGAACTCAGGTCTATTTGACTCCTAAACTCTGGTTTATTCTACCATCCCACAATGCCTCCTACATGCTGATTAGTAGTAGCTGCTTAGTAAGGCTTTTAGGCACCAAGAGCTCCACTGACCCATCTGAGTCTCTACTTTGGAAACCAACTAATACATGAGGCATGGATAGTGCTTCAAGCACACGGAGCTGGAGACACACCCCTCCTGGGAGGCACACTTAATACACAGCATAGCGATGAGCAGAGGAAACTCGATGTGCCAGCCCATAATAGATTTAGAACCACATTCTTAAGTTAAATTAGTTCTTTCCAGGTGGGACGGATGCATGCTGACCCAATTAAGGGAAAGTATGAAAAGGAATAAACTAAGAATCTATACAGGAAAATTATTAGAAGAATGAGGATGAAAATTCTCAATGGTAAGTTCTGGAAGACGACAGGAAAGAAAACTGCACCTAGAACAAATATATTCAGCTCAACTCATCATCGTTCACATTTTTTAGGCTGGCAGATCAGATCCATGAAGTTGTTTGAAAACTGAGGTAACTCTTCCAAATTGCCAACAGGGAGACCAGGAGGAATCCTAAATTAAAGAACAGCCTTTAGTCTGTCCCAGTGTAGTTGCTGGGCCTACATTCTAATTTGATGCTTTATCAAAAATTTTATTGAAGGAATAAAAAATCCACTGGAGAGCACATGTTCAGTTTGGCTGTAACAGTATGCTCTGCCTTACAGGCAAAACAAAGAGATATTTGACAAGTAGATTGAGTACAGATAACAGTTTTGCATCAAAGCACTGGCCGAGAGGGAAGTGAGGTTTACAACGGAGGGGGCAATTAACAGCCAAACTTTCTTTACATCAGTTTCTAGTCTAACACAAATCTCTCATTCTTGATGCAATTTAACTAAGGCAGTATTTCCAAAGAGAAAAGTATAAACCATTTTGACATGAAAGTTTAGTGATATGGAAGTTATGATTGCAGCAGGGCCAACTTAACTGGAACCTTTGGACACAGAACTTTTAGCTGTTGTTGTTAGGTGCCCTCCAGTGAGTTCTGACTCATAGTGACCCTATAGTTAGAAAGTGTAAATAAACTCTGCTGATTTAGCTGAGAGAAGAGATAATGCCTAGGTGCTTGCTGAGGTACTACTTTAAGGTAGTTAAAACAGCATGTCTATCTATAGGCCCTAATTTAACAACTCAGTGGAGCTTTTTCTAAGACCAGCTGCAGGAACACTCTTAAAACAAGCATGACAGAGCTTTGTTTTTCAAAGGGCAAACTTTTACACAAGTCAAATGTTATCAGGAGAGTAGAAGTAAAATCCTCAGTTTAATTTCTGAACGGAGTGCTTAATTTTAGTTCTGAAATCCCCCCAATTAGACCTACCAGCACCTCAAAACTTAAAAGTTCCTCACACAAGTCCCAGCAGAGGGGCAGTGGAGTGTTGTTGAGCAGGGACGTGTGCAAATTTGCAAGGCTGTGGTCTGCTTTGGCACCTTGGGAATGTGAGCTAAGTGCAAGCAGCAGATGATGCTCTCAAAGCAAAGGCACTGGTAGGGTCAGGGCAGAGGGGCAGGCGTCCCGACCAGGAGAAAGTGCATGGTGCAGAACAGGAGTCTGGGCTCCCTGGCTCCACTGGCTGAGAGACAGACATGCAGTGGGAGAACAGCAGCGCCAGCGGTGGTGGTGCTGGTGGTGATGAAGGTTGCTGCTGGGTTGACCCACGCTGGGGAGTAGTCGCTGGGTGCGGCTCCCAAGGCAGACAGATTCCTGGACCAAACAGGGTGGAGGGAAATCACTTACAGGAGCGGTGGGTGCTGCAGCTCTGGGAGGCACTGGACTCCCAGAGGCAGATGCAATCAGCGCAAAAGCTTCTTTCTATAGCAAACCTCCTCTTTAGGCAGCACAAAGCAAATACACACTTTCCCAAAGTTGCTTCCGTTGCACATTTTCTGTCAGCCCCCAACCTTAAGTTAGCCCCCAGCTATCCTTTTGAAGTTCCAGTTGATTAATAATTTATTGAATTCAAGCAGAACAGATTTTCTTCTTATCTGGTAACATTACCAAATCCTAAGGGGCACTCAGAGTACTAATTAGTTGATCCAGGCGCACATATTCCTTCCTTTACTCCAAACTATGCTGGAGGGGGTGGTCATTTCTTTCTATACATTCTATTCCTGAAAGTCAAAGCACTTCACTCATGTAAGTTTCAGACCAGCTACTTCTCATTTCTTCCTTTAATACTGACTAAAATTATGTGTTCAGAACCGTGAAATCACGGATATGCTTGTGGAGGCAACACACTGACAGACATAAGCATCTATGCAGAGTAGAGATGGGCATCGCGCAGCACTGGAAGGGGTGGTGGTGGTGGGGGACACTGTCAGAGCGGTGGGTACTGCAAAACTCTCTGATGCACGCAGCCCTCCTCCAGAATGCGGGAGAAAGCAGCAGACGTTTTCTATAAAAACACATTGCAGTTACACGTGTTTCTTGTTCCTCTTCTAAAAGCTTTCAGTTTTTTTTTTTTTTTTTAACTTTAAATACTACAGTCTCATCCCTAAAATAGCACTTTTATAGAAAATATAAAGGTAAGAGAAAAACTAATTAAAACTTGGATGATCCAATTTAGACAGAAATGCTAGGTGACTAGAGTGGGTGACAAATCCAGTGAGTGGAGAACTAGTTTTGTCAACTGTTATCAACCTCACAAGAAAAATCCATCTGCCTTCTGTATGCTATAACTTTTCAGCCCCTTTACATGCTACTGTAGATGAACACTGCCCTCTTTTGGCAAAATGTTCAAACTTCAATGTGAAGTTTTATTTTGGAATTAAAATACAAAAGGAAGACCTGAAGAAACAAATTAATTTTCATGAAAGAGTATTTTTAAAAATAAAGTGTAAGTAAGCTTGACATTGTTCATTGTCCAAATATACCAATAAAACAAAAAGGCAAATTTATTCCTTTCAATCCTCACCCACAGAATTCCTATGCTCTTGCCAAAGTCTGCGATTTGAAGGACTTGAAGAGACGTGCAGGTTTGTGCAGTTATGTGTTCAAAGTGTTTATTCGTATGTATTCAGAAGGAATTTTTCCAAAGGAAGGACGAAAAATTTTCCATGTTAGAAACTCAAGCTACCACTCAGTTAAAACAGTGTCTGTTGATGGCCTACTACAAGTACGGGGATGAGAACTGCTAGGGACAGGAAGATCATACCCACAATGACTCCAACTCCCTTACTGTAGTGTCCTGGGGCAACGCTGCAACTGAAAACAACTAAAGGTGCTGGGTAAAATATTGAAAATCTCTTTTTACATGCATCAAGAGTCTTAAAAACAAAGTGAAAATAGGAAGCCAGAAAAGTAAGTCAGCACTGAAGGCTGGCTCAGTGTAAAGGCACTGATTGACCTAACCATGTGAAATTAACTGTAGATCTCAGGGCTCAGGGATACAGGAAGGTGAAGAGAAAGCCCTATCCCATGTGGGAGTCTTAACTGGAAAATCTCCTGCATCAAGCTTCATCTTAAGGGTGAGTGAGAAATAATCCAACTGCCCCCCCTCCCTCCAAACACACACCAGAGAATGACGAAAAATTGCCTATTTCAAAACTTATTTTGGGGAGAAAGGGAGTAAAATCTCCTTGGAGGTGGGTCTGAAAAACATTAAGCCCAGGATTTAGTTTAAAGATGTCGTGAGCTGACAGTGTTCCTGACAAAAATAATCCACAGAAAAAGTCCTACAACCCAAGCTCAGCTGGAACCCACACAATACAACGGAAACAGACTTATGCATGTAAGCTATTGAGGTTGCCCTTTCTGCCTCATTACCCTCAACATATTTTCTGTAACCTTTCATTTTCTATACACCTTCACAGCCATGCACACATCTCCCCACCCCTTTTCAAGAGCAACATGGCCGCCTCATTATAAGCAATGACAACTGGAACCAACAGCCCCTCTGTGGTGGGGCCTCTCCACTAAAGCGACACTCATTCCCTCCCAGCTGCCTCCTGGCATCAAGTACACTCGTCTGCAAAAATAATTAGGTGAAGTTAAGAGCAGAGTCAATGTACATCCAGAATATAAGAAACTACTCCTTTTTCAATACGAAAAAGGTAGACAACCTAATAGAAAAATGAGCAAAAGATTTAAACAGATACTTCACAAGAGGGTAACTGAATGGCCAGTGAGCACATGAAAATGTGCTTCATATCATTAGTCATCAAGAAAATGCAAATTAAATGAGATTGTACTTTACACCTACAGAAGAGATAAAATTTAAAAGACCAGTAATACCAAAGATTGGTGAGAATGTTCACATATATTGCTGGTGGGAGTACTGCTGGTCGAGGTATAAAATGGTGCAACTACTTTCTAAAACCACTTGGCAAAATCTACTAAACCCAAAAATATGCCTGCACTATGGCCCAGAGACTCCACACCTAGGTATAGACTCAACCAAAATGAGTACATAGATGCACCACATTATAAATAACAGAATGTTCAAGGCAGCACTATTCATTGTTGTTGTTAAATTTGATATGTAAACGAATTAAATTTATTGAAGAAATGAACCGCAGGAGAGCATGCATTCAGTTTGGGTGTAATGGAACAGTCTGCTCTGACTTAAAGGCAAAACAAAGAGATATTTAATAAGTAGAGTGAGTACAGATAACAACTTCACATCAAAGCAATGGAAGGAAAGGAGGTGAGATTTATAAGGGTGGCAATTAACTGTGAAACTTTACATCAGTTTCTAGTCTAACACAAATCTCTCATACTTGATACATTTAACTAAGGCAATATTTCTTAAATGGAAAGTATGAACAATTTCAACATGAAAGTTTAGTGATATGGAAGTTAGTGACATAATTGCAGCTGGGCCAACTTAATTAGAATCTTTGGATACAGAACTGAACATTAGTTAACCTGTTGCCATGGAGTCAATTCTGACCCAATAGCACAGAGTAGAACTGCCTCACAGGGTTTCCAAGGAGCAGCTGGTGGATTCAAACTGCAGACTTTTTGGTTAGCAAGCCGTAGCGCTTAACCATTAGTTAGGAAAGTGTCAATAAACTCTGCTAATGTAGCTGGGAAGCCATGGTGGCTTAGTGGTTAAGAGCTCGGCTGCTAACCAAAAGGTTGGCAGTGCGAATCCACCAAGTGCTCCTTGGAAACACTATGGGGCAGTTCTACTCTGTCCTGTGGGTCACTATGAGTCAGAATCTACTGAAAGGCAATGGGTTTGGTTTTTTATTTAGCTAAAGGAAAAGAGATAATGCCTAAGCTCTAGCAGAGGAACTTCTTTAAGTAGTTAAAACAACATGTTTATCTATAGGCTCTAATTTATTTTAACAACTCAGTGAAGCTTTTTCTAAAAAGGAGTGGGAACACTCTTAACATAACAAGCATGACTGAGCTTTGTTTTTCAAAGGGCAACGTTAACAGAAGCCTAGTGGATATCAGGAGTGTAGAAGTAAAGCCCTCAGTTTAATTTCTGAATGGAATGCTTAATTTTAGTTCTGAAATCTCCCCCATTAGACCTACTGGCACCTCAATATTTCAAGATTCCTCACACAGTTGTTAGGCTTGAGCTCACTGTTGCAGACACTGTGTCAATCCATTTCGTTGAGGGTCTTCCTCTTTTTCGCTGACCCTCTACAGAAGGTATTTATAACCCTCAAACGGAGGCAACACAAATCATCAACAGAATGAATAAATTGTGCTATATTCATAATAGAATATTATACAGCCATAAGAAATAACATCTACAACCACACCCAACATGGACAAATCTCACATAAATGTGGAGCAAAAGAAACCAAATACAAAAGAATACATCCTTGTGATTTAATTTATACAAAGTCTAAAAATGGGCAAAACTAATCTAAGGTGTTAGCAGTCACAAGAGGGTTACTTTTGGCCTGGGGTGGGGGGTAACTGGACAGAGAAATAGGCATGTGGGAGCTGGTATGGTCCTTTCCCTGATGTGCGTGCTGATTACATGGGTTCTATTTTGTGAAAAGTCATCAAACTGTACACTTACAATCTGGGCCATTTTCTGAATGTGTGCTGTATACTTCAGTAAAAAGTTCAAAACAAAACAAAACCTCTAAGTGTGGGAGTAAAACTAATCATGTACCATACGGGTTTAAAAATTTAGAATTACAACTAGCATATGATTTTTTTTTAATTTTATTTCTAGGAATTTTTTTCTTTTCTTAAATAATATTTTATTGAGTTTTTCATGAAAGTTTACACAGCAAGTTAGGTTTCCATTTGACAATTTCCACACAAAGTGTTCAGTGACATTAGTTACATTTATCACCATGTGTCAACATTCTCTTTGTGTTCTGTTTGCTCCCTTTCCAGTACTCGTTTCCCTGCCCCTTTATCTTCTCATTATTGCTTCTGAGAAACTGTTGACCTTTTTGGTCTCATACTGATGGTTTTTAAGTAGGTAACCGATCTTATAGGTAATATCCTTTACTTTGTGTGCCACTTTGCTATTTCACTAAAAGGTCATCTCAGGGGAAAGGCTTGGTTCTAGGCTTCAAGAGTGTCTCAGGGCGATAGTCTCAGGGGGTCTTCCGTTCTCTACTATTGCAGTTTGTCTGGCTTTTCTGTTTTTTAAGAATTTGAGTTCTGCTGCATATTTTTGTCACATTCTATCCAGAACTCACTATTGTGGCCCCGGTCAGAATGGTCAGTGGTGGTAGCCAGGCACCATCTAGTTCTTTTGGTCTCAGAGTAGATAAGTTTGCAGCTTGTGTTGACTTGTTTCTTCTCTACGCTTTTGGTTACCTTCTTACTATTTTGCTCCTGGCAAGTGAAGATCTATAGTTGTCTTAGATGGCCACTCACAAGCGACACCAGATGCCACTCACTTCATTAGGACGCAGATCATGATTTTTGTGGACTATGTTATGTCAATTGACTTAGTTGCCCCATGACAACTTAGAAGGTGTTTGGTTATGTCTGAGGAGTATCCATTTTTGTGTCTTCAACAAACATATGTTCCTGCACCCACATATTTGTATTTACATGTACTTATACTTACATCTGTTCTCATCTATGTACACATCTGTACCTACCCATATTCTAATCTGCTTGTACCCATCCATACGTGCTCAAATGCTTGCTATTACTTTGGTTGTGCTGTGCTCACTACATCTACAATTGATGCCACTTTTCCCATCACAAAAAATAACTAGTCTTTATTGTATGAAGCATACTTTCCCTACTCCTCTTCCTGGTAACCACCAACAAACATCAGTTTCTCTATATTTATCTATTCTTATCTTCTTATAAACCCCACGTGTCAGTTTGTCGTACTGTGGGGGCTTGCATGTTACTGTGATGCTGGAAGCTATACTTCCAGAAAGTCTAGGAAGAAGGACCTGGTGGTCCACTTCTGAAAAAAATTAGCCAGTGAAAACCTTATGAATGCTAGCGATTGGAATGCAAAAGTTGGAAACAAAGAAGAATGATCAGTAGTTGGAAAATATGGCCTTGATGATAGACACGACACCAGAGATTGCATAACAGAATTTTGCAAGACCAATGACTTCTTCATTGCAAATACCTTTTTTCAACAACAGAAATGGTGACTGTAGATGTGGACCTCACCAGACAGAAAACACAGGAATCAAATCGACTACATCTGTGGAAAGAGATGATAGAGATGTTCAATATTATCAGTGAGAAAAAGGCCATGGGCCGACTGTGGAAACAGTCCATCAACTGCTCATATGCAAGTTCAAGTTGAAGCTAAAAAAAATTAGAACAAGTCCACAAGAGCCAAAGTATGATTTTGAGTATATCCCACCTGAATTCAGAGACCATCTCAAGAATAGATAAGACCCATTAAACACTAATGACCGAAGACCAGATGAGCTGTGGAATGACATCAAAGATATCATACGTGAAGAAAGCAAGAGGTCATTAAAAAGAGAAAAGAAAGAAAAGATAAAAATGAATGTCAGAAAAGACTCTGAAACTTGCTCTTGAACGTCGAATAGCTAAAGCTAACAGAAGAAGTCATGAAGTAAAAGAGCTGAACAGAAGATTTCAAAGGGTGGCTTGAGAAGACAAAGTAAAGCATTATAGTGAAATGTGCAAAGACCTGGAGATAGAAAATCAAAAAGGAAGAACACACTTGGCATTTCTCAGGCTGAAAGAACTGAAGAAAAAATTCAAGCCTCATGTTGCAGTGTTGAAGGATTCTACTGGGAAAATGTTAAACAATGCAGGAAGTATCAAAAGAAGATGGAAGGAATACACAGTCACTGTACCAGAAAGAACTGGTCAGCATTCAACTATTTCAGGAGGTAGTGTATGATCAAGAACCGATGGTACTGAAGGAAGTGGTCCAAGCTGCACTGAAACCATTGGTGAAAAAACAAGACTCCAGGAATTGACAGAATACCAACTGAGATATTTCAACAAACGGATGCAGCACTGGAAGTGCTCACTCATCTATGCCAAGAAATTTGGAAGACAATCTACCTGGTTAACCGACTGGAAGAGATCCAAATTCATACCCATTCCAAAGAAAGGTGACCCAACAGAATGCAAAAATTATCAAACAATATCATTAATATCACACACAAGTAAAATTTTGCTGAAGATCATTCAAAAGCGGTTGCAGCAGTACATTGACAGGGAACTGTCAGAAATTCAAACCGGATTCAGAAGAGGATGCGGAACAAGGGATATCATTGCTGATGTCAGACGGATTGGCTGAAAGCACAGAATAGCAGGAAGATGTTTACTTCTGCTTTATTGACTATGCAAAAGCATTTGACTTTGTGCATCATAACAAATTATGGATAACATCGCAAACAATGGGAATTCCAGAACATTTAATTGTGCTCATGAGGAACCTATACATAGATCAAGAGGTAGTCGTTCGAACAGAACAAGGGGATACTGCGTGGTTTGAAGTCAGGACAGGTGTGCATCAGGGTTGTATCTGGACCAATAAGCAACATTGTAATAAATGGAGAAAATACTGAAGTTATAAAGGATTTCCTTTTACTTGGATCCACAATCAACACCCATGGAAGCAGCATTCAAGAAATCAAATGACACATAGCATTGGGCAAACCTGTTGCAAAAGATCTCTTTAAAGTGTTAAAAAGCAAAGATGGCACTTTGGTGCGCCTGACCCAAGCCATGATGTTTTCAATCACCTCATATGCATGTGAAAGCAGGACCATGAATAAGGAAGACTGAAGAATTGATGCCTCTGAATTATGGTGTTGGCAAAGAATACTGTATATACCATGGACTGCCAGAAGAACATACAAATCTGTCTTGGAAGAAATACAGCCGGAATGGTCCAAAAACAGGAGAAAACAGAGGCAGAGCCAACATAGCATTATACAGAAGCACCATGCCATCCCTCTGCAGCAAAGACCCGAAAAACTAAATAAAACAAACATCAATGCTGGAACCCTAAGCATCAAATGAAGGAATAAAGAACTCGATCAAGCACCAAATGGAATAAGAAACTGATTGAGAACAGAGAACGGGGAGAGCTACGGAGTGGAGGTCCCCTACCAGCTGAAATGGCATGGATTCACCATCTTGGACTACAGCCACCAAGGAACACAAACAGGGAGTACATGAAGGTAATTTCACGGAGCTCCCAGCAGGAGACAGAGCACCTGGTAACCAGGGATACATACCTTCCCACCCCCAACCGTTCTTCCCTGTATGAGGCCGCCACTGCTTTTCAATGGGCTGTGGAGACACGGCCAGAGAGACACCAGCTCACTGCTGCCCAGATCTACCATCATGGACCTCAGCCACCAAGGACCGTGGACAGGGAGTATGGAAAGGCAACTTCAAGGGGCTCCCAACAGGAGACAGAACACCTGGTAACCATGGATACATGTTTTCCCACCCCCCAGCCTTCTTCCCTCTACACGGCCTCCACCTCTTTCCAATGGGCCACGGTCACTCAACTGGAGAGATACCAGCTCAGTGCCACTCAGTTCTGCCCCACCCTCATGGCCAGCCCTTTCAGTACCTTTTTTTTTTTGTTTGTTTTCTGTTTTTTTTCTTTTTTTGGCTTTTTTTGTTGCTTCTCTCTCCCTTCCTTCCTTTCCTTTCTCCCGCCCAGTTAGCCCCATGTGCCATCCCCTTCCCTTCTTGACAGGCTGTGCCACACCACTCCGCTAGAGAGCCACCGGAGCACAGCTGCCCTGGGCCTGCACTGCCCCTGCTGGCAGGTTCCCTTGGCGCCATTTTTTATTATTTCTTTTTTTCTCGTATCTCTCTTCCTTCCTTTCCTTTCTCCTGCCCACTTAGCCCTGTGTGACATTCCTACCCCTTCTTGGTGGGCTGTGCCACAATGCTCTGCTAGAAAGCCACTGATGCATGGCCTCCCTGGGTCCCTGCTGCAACCCTCTGGCAGATTCCCTCAGTGCCTTTCTTTTCTTTTCCAGTTTCTTCTCTTTCTGCCTTCCTTCCTTTCCTTTCTCCAGCTCACCTAGCCCTGTGAGTTGAACCTGTCTCTTCTTAATAGGCAGTGTTTCACCAATTGGGTAGAAAGCCACTGAGGCACGGCCTCCCTGGGTCCAGGCCACCCCCAATGGCCAGCTCCTTTGGGGCCATATTTTTTTCTTTGTTGTTGTTGTTTTTTCCTCTTTGTTTCTTCTCTATCCCGTCCTTCTACTCTCCTGTCCACCTGGCCCAGTGTGCCATCCCCATGCCTTCTTGATGGGCCTTGCTGCACTGCCTCATTGCGGGGGCCACTGGCACACAGCTTCCCTGGGTCTGCACTACCCTCACCAACTGGTTCACTCAGTGCCATATTTTTTTGTTTGATTTTTTTATCCTGTGTCTTCTCTCCCTCTCCTTTCCTTTCTCTTGCCCACCTAGCCCTGTGCATCATCCCTGCCCCTTCTTGAGGTGCAGTGCTGCACTGCTCAGCTGGAAAATCACTGGTGCGTGGCCTCTCCGAGCCTGCACCACTGTCACCAATTGGCTCCCTCGGCGCCATTTTATTTACTTGTTGTTTGTTTTCTCTTTTTTGTTGTAGTTGTTGTTGTTTCCTCTCTCTCTCCCTTCCTTCCTTTCCTTTCTCTCACCCATCTGGCCCCGTGCACTCCTCCTTCTTGGTAGGCTGTGCTGCACCGCTCAACTGGAGAGCTTGTGGCACACTGCCTCCCTGGGTCTGTGCCACCCCCCCAGACTGATTCCCTTGGAGCCTTTGTTTTTATTTTTCTTTCTTTCTGTTGCTGATTCTTCCCTCTCTCCCCTTTCCTTCCTTCCCTTTCTCCCACCACCTAGCCTTGTGCACCGCCCCCCCCTTCTTGGTGGGCTGTGCTGTACCACTGGGCTAAAGAGCCTCTGGCACATGGCCTCACCGGGTCTGTGCTGCCCCATGTCGGTTCCCTCAGAGCCATATTTTGTATTTTTATCTTTACCCTCTCCCTCTAACTAGGCCCTGTGCTGCCTCCACCCCTTCCTGATGGACCATTCCATGCTGCCTGGCAAGGGAGACATCAGCTCACCACCAACCCAGTTCCACCCAGCCCCAAATGGCCACCTCACACACCACCATATTTATTTATTTATTTGTTGTTGTTTTTATTTTTTTGTTGTTTGTTGGTTTCTTCTCTTTCCCCTTTCCTTCCCCCCCAACACCTAGCCCTGTGTGCCACTCATGCCCCTTCTTGACAGGCCAAGCTGCACTGCTCAGCAAGAGAGCCACCAGCATACAGCCGTTCTGGGTCTGTCCCACTCCTGCCCATGGAAGCCTACTGTGCTGCCATTTTTTCCTTCATTTCCCTTCTGTTTCTCATATTTCCCTTCTTTCACCCAATTAGATCCACACATCACATCCTCTCCCTTTGCTCCTGTCTATCTGCACTGCTTCACTGAGCACTGCATCCCTGAGTGGCACTGACACAATCACTTGGACCGTACCCTGCACTGCCCCTGGCCCCACCCCGACAGCAATAGTTCCTGCTGCAAACCACCCACCTCTGCCCCTCTACCTCCGCTGGACCTAGCCTGCTGCACCATAGCTGAGTGACTGGCCCTGCTCACCTGGACAAGGTGGTGAGAATTATCATGCCCACAGGTGAACAAGCAACAAAACACACCCAGCCCGCCAAAGAAAACAAAATAAGCATGACGGAACAATCAAATCTACAATCAATAAATGAAGAAAATAATCCCTGAATGTTCCAGAGACAGGAGACAATATCAAAACATATATAAAAACAAGACAGGATGGCTCCAGAAAGTGACCAAAATTAAAACACCAGATGACCATTCAGTAGAAGAAAAGGCACTGGAACTATCTGACAGGAAATTCAAAACTCTAATATGCAGGGTTCTCTGAGACATGGAGGAAAATACAGACAAAAATAAGGAAAAAATAGACAAAATCATGGAAAATATGGACAAAACCACTGAAAACAGAGACAAAGCAATAGAAGAATTCAGGAAAATAATACATGAACAAAATGTCGAAATAAATAAACAACTAGAAAATACACAAAAACAGCAATTAGAAATCCAAAAGATACGCTGCAAGATTTCAGAAGGTTTTAGGAGCAAATTTGAAACAATGGAAGACAGGATCAGCCAAATTCAATACAAATCCTTGGATACCACTTTGAGGAAGAATCAGAGAAAAGAATGAAGAAAAATGAAGAAACCCTGTGAACGATGTGGGATACAATCAAAAGCAAAAATCTGCATGTGATCCGAGTTCCAAAATGGGGAGAAAACCGAAAATACAGAGAGGGTCATTGAAGATTTACTGATCAATCAAGAGGCTCAATGAACCCCATATAGGATACACTCCAAAAGAAAATCATCAAGAAATATAATAATCACACTCGATAAAACCAAAGACAAAGAAAGAATCCTGAGAGCAGCTTGAGAAAAATAAAAAGTCACATACAGAGGGGAAACAGTAAGACTAAACTCTGATTACTCGACAGAAACCATGCAGGCAAGAAGGCAAGGGGATAACATATATAAAACACTGGAAGAAAAAAAATACCAACCAAGAATAATGTATCCTGCAAAACTCTCACTCAAATATGATGGTGAAATTAGGATATTTCAAGATAAACAGAAATTAAGGGAATATGTAAAAACCAAACAAAGCTTACAAGAATTATTAAAGGGAGTCCTTCGGTTAGAGAACCAACAACATCAGACAACAACCTGAATCTAGGACACAGGACAGCATCAGCTAGATACCAACCTAAGTAATGAACTGTCAAGGATAAAACGAAACTAAAAGGTTCACAACAGGAAACTAGAAAGGTCAATCTATAAACGACAACAACATCAGAACAATAAAAGAGGGAATAAACAGTGTAGGTACAGAACTTTCAAATGGAGAGGAAGTCAATGCAATATCAAGTAATAAAAGACTGGTTTAAACTTAGGAAGACGGGTAAATTACAAGGTAACCACAAAGAAAGTTAACAAACCTACTCATCAAAATAAAGAAAAAGTTTCAGCAAACACAACTGCAAAAATGAAAAAAATGAAAAAAAAATTTCACAAACAAGAAATTCAGCACAGAAGAGTAAGAGGAGCAAAGAAAATGTCAGCACCACAAAAAAAGCACTAAAAAATGACAATAATAAACTCACAACTATCAATAATTCCACTGAAATTAAATGGCTTAAATGCACCCATAAAGAGACAGAGAGTGACAGGATGGATAAAAAAACAGGACCCATCAATATGCTGTCTACAAGAGACAAATCTTAGAAACAATGACACAAATATATTAAAAATCAAATGATGGAAAAAAATATATCAAGCAAACAGCAACCAGAAAAAGGGAGGAGTGGCATTAGTAATCTCAGATAAAATAGACTTTAAAACAAAATCCACCATAAAAGACATGCAGAACATTATATAATAAAGGGACAATCCACCATGAAGACATAACTATAGTATCTATGTATGCAATGACAGGGCTCCAAAATACATAAGACACAAACTCTTAACAGCACTGAAAAGAGAAACTGACAGTTCCACAATAAAAATAGGGAGATTTCAACACACCACTCTCAGTAAAAGAACATCAAGAAAGAAACTCAGCAAAGATACAGAAGATCTAAAGGCCACAATCAACCATCTTGACCTTGCAGACATGTATAAAACATTCCACCAAAGAGCTGCAAAGTACACATTCTTTTCCAACACACACGGAATGTTCTCCAGAACAGACCACATCTTAGGCCACAAAGCAACCCCCAACAAAATCCAAAGCGCAGAGATAATTCAAAGCATCTTGTCTGATCACAACGCCATCAAAGTAGAAGTTAACAACAGGAAGAGTGTCTTAGTCATCTAGTGCTGCTCTAACAGAAACACCACAAGTGGATGGCTTTTAACAAAGAGAAATTTATTCTCTCACAGTCTAGTAGACTACAAATCCAAATTCAAGGCATCAGCTCCAGAAGGCTTTCTCTCTCTGTCAGCTCTGGAAGAAGGTCCTTGTGATGCATCAGTCTTCCCTTGGTCTGGGAGCATCTCAGCGCAGGAACCTCGGGTCCAAAGGACGCGCTCTGCTCCCAGTAGTTCTTTCTTGGTGGTATGAGGTTCCCATGTGTCCCTGCTAGATTCTCTCTTTTATACCTCAAAAGAGACTGGATTAAGACATTATCTAATCTTGTAAGCCTCACCAGTATAATCTCATCATAGTGATAGAGTTTACAGCACATAAGGAAATCGCATCAGATTTACAAAATGGTACACAATCATACAACCTGGGAATCATGAACCAGCCAAGTTGACAGATATTTTGGCGGGACACAATTCACAATCCATGACAAAGAGCAAGAAAAAAAATCAAATACATGGAAACTGAACATCTTGCTTAAAAACCACCAGGTAATAGAAGAATAGAAGAAATAAAAAAAATTCCTGGAATCAAACGAGAATGAACTGGAATCAAACGAGAATGAAAACACATCATACCAAAACCTTTGGGACACAGTAAAGGCTATGCTCAGAGGTCAATTTATAGCAATAGATACACACATCAAAAAAGAAGGGAGAAAATCAAAACATTAGCTATACAACTCAAACAAATAGAAAGAAAACAGCAAATGAAGCCCACAGTCACCAGAACAAAGAAAATAATAAAGATCAGAGCAGAAATAAATGAATAGAGAACAGAAAAACAATAGAAAGAAGCAACAAAACCAAAAGATGGTTCTTTGAAAGGATCAACAAAATCAGCAAACAACTGGCCAAACTGATAAAAGAAAAACAGAAGAGGACACAAATAACCCAAATAAGAAATGAAATGGGGGACATTACAACAGACTCAACTGAAATAAAAAGGATCATAACAGAGTACTATGAAAAACTATACTCCAACAAATTTGAAAACCTAAAGGAAACGGACAAATTTCTAGAAACACACTGCCTACCCAAACTAACACAAACTGAGGTCGAAAATCTGAACAGACACATAACAAGAGAAGGGATTGGAAAGGTAATTTAAAAACTCCCAACAAAAAAAGTCCTGGCCCAGATGGCTTCACTGGAGAATTCTACCAAACATTCAGAGAAGCGCCTACACCAGTACTACTCGAACTATTTTAGAACATAGAAAAGGAAGGGATATTTCCAAATTCATTCTAGGAAGTCAGCATAACCCTGATACCTAAACCAGGCAAAAGCACCACAAAAAAAGAAAATCACAGACCAACAGCTCTCATGAATATAGATGCAAAAATTCTTAACAAAATTCTAGCCAATATAATTCAGCATCATATTAAAAAAAAAAAAAAAA
>NW_004444105.1:3332545-3388067 GCF_000243295.1 Trichechus manatus latirostris
GAATAAATCTAATCATGGATGTAAAAAAAACTAAAAAACACTACTGCAAGAAACCAAATGAGACCTACATAAATGGAAAAACCATGCTCATGAACAGGTAGACTCAACATTGTGACAATATCAATTCTACCCAAAGCAACCTACAAATAAATACAATGCAATCCCGATTCTAATTCCAACAGCATTCTTCAATGAGATGGAAGAACTAATCATTAACTTTATATGGGAAGAGGTCCCAGATAATTAAAGCACTACTGAAGAAGAAGAATAAAGCAGGAAGACTTGCACCACCTGACCTCAGAACCTACTATACAGCTACGGTAGTCAAAACAGCCTGGTACTGGTACAACGACAGACACTTGACCAATAGAACAGAACAGAGAACCCAGATGTAAATCCATCCACCTACAGTCACCTGATATTTGACAAAGGCCCAAAGTCCATTAAATGGGGGAAAAGACAGTCTTTTTAAGAAATGATGCTGGCAAAACTGGATGTCCATCTGTAAAAAAAAATGAAACAGGACCCATACTTTACACCATACAGAAAAACTAATTCAAAATGGATCAAAGACCTAAATATAAAACCCCAAACTATAAAGATCACAGAAGAAAAAATATACATACATACATACACATATAATAAAACAAGAAAGAAATACTCATAACAATTACAATCCTCATTTCTGCAATTGGTCACATGGTCTTCCACTACCCATTCCATTTTCCCTTTTCTCTCAGCAAGCTCCTCAGCTGGTTGTGGTTCTTTGCCTGGTGGGCTGACCCAAACCTTTATTCCTGAAGGGTCTGGGCTATTAGTAGTCATGTCAGAACTGAGTTGCTGTATTTCTCCATTACCTTTAATCACAGAGCATGGTATTACTAAAAGACATCATCAGGGATCTCTTGTATTCCAGACATACTCTTCTTTACCTCCATTATGTAATATCAATCCAATTTCCCCTTGGTTATCAGGATCAATCACCCCAGTCAATGCAGTAAGTCCCTTGTTTGCCTGTTGATCCAGACGCACTGAGAAGCCCAAAGTGGCCGGATGGCATTCTTAACTTCCATTTCGAAGAAACCTGTGTTGCGTCTCCTGGTGGGAGCATCCCTACCTTTTGAACTAAGACCTCCAGACCTGCAGAGCCTAAGTCTGCGGGGACAGGAAGCAAAAATTTTGCAAGTGGGTCACTAGGGGTAATAGTGAGTGGTGCCACTCCTATTTCCACCCCTTGATTCCTGGACCCATGAATCCTGGCTTTGGGAATAATAGTACCATATACTGAACGCTGGTTTAGAGCATATACAGCCTCCTAGAGAACACTGTCCCAACTCTGCATGGTATAGTCTTGGTACCTAGTTGGTACCACAATTGCGACTTCAGAAGACCATTCAATCGTTCTATCAAGCCAGCTTCTTCAGGATGATGGAAAATAGGTAAGACCAGTGAATTCTAGGAGCATGGGCCCACTGCCACACTTCACTTGCTGTGAAGTGAGTTTCTTGATCCGAGGCAATGCTGTGTGGGATAACATCATGGTGGATATGGCATTCTGTAAGTCCATGGATGGTAGTTTTGGCAGAAACTGCATGCAGGGAAGGCAAATCCGTATCCAGAGTGTTTATCCCATTAAGAACAAAACGCTGCCCTTTCCATGATGGAAGTGGTCCAGTGTAATCAATTTGCTACCAGGTTGCTGACTGATTACCCCTAGAAAGGGTGCCATATTGGAGACTCAGTGTTGGTCTCTGCTGCTGACAGACTGGGCACTCAGCAGTGGCTGTAGCCAAGTCTGTCTTGGTGAGTGGAAGTTTGTGTTTCTGAGCCCATGCATAACCTCCATCCCTGACATCATGGCCACTTTGTTCATAAGCCCATTCAGCAATGACAAGAGTGGCTGGGTAGAGGCTGACTGGTATCCACAGAACGAGTCATCCTATCCACATGATTGTTAAAATCCTCTTAAGCCAAAGTAACCCTTGGGTGAGTATTCACATAAGACACACGTATCTTCACTTCTTTAGCCCATTCAGAGAGGTCTATCCACATGCCTCACCCCCAGACCTCCGTGTCATCAATTTTTTAATCATGTTCCTTCCAAGTCCCTGACAATCCAGCCAAACCACTGGCCACAGCCGTTGAATCAGAATGGAATCACACATATGACCATTTCTCCTTCCAAGCAAAATGAACAACCAGGTGCACTGCCTGAAGTTTTGCCCACTGTGAGGATTTCCCTTCACAACTGTACTTCAGGAAAGTCCCAAGTCCTGTCGCTGTCCACTTTTGAGTGATGCCTGTGTATCACAGAGATCTGTAAACCAGGCGCGAGTTTTCCGCGTCCTGAGTCAACTGATCTTAAGTAACTGCCCATGAGGCCATAGGTGCAGAATGAGAGGGGTAATGTGACAGGAGTGGGGACCATGGGCATTTGGGCCACTTCCTCATGCAACTTGTGACTTCAGGTCCTGCTCGAGCCCCATCTCGTATATATCACTTCCATTTAATGATGGGCTGCTGCTGTGCATGTCCAACTTTGACTCTGTGGGTCATGATGGGCAGCTCAGGCCACATGGTGAACTAGTAGCCCATGGTTAAGCATTCAGTTTGTACTGCGGCCTAGTAACAAGCCAAAAGCTCTTTCTCAAAAGGAGAGTAGTTATCTGCAGAAGATAGCGAGGCTTTACTTAAAACTCCTAAGGGTCTGAACTGAGATTCACCAATAGGCACCTGTCAAAGAATCCAAATAGCATCTCTATCTATCACTGATACTTCAAGCACCATTGGCTCAGCCAGGTCATATGGCCCAAGTGGCAGAATGGCTTGCACAGCAGTCTGAACCTGTTACAGAGCCTTCTCTTGTTCTGGGCCCCATTCAAATCTAGCAGCTTTTCATGTCACTTGATAAATAGGCCAGAGTAGCACACCCAAGTGAGGGATATGTTGCCTCCAAAATCCAAAGAGGTGTTGTGCCTCCATTTTAGCTGCAGGAGGGGCCAGATGTAACAATTTATCCTTCACTTTAGGAGGAATATCTCAACATGCCCCACACCACTGGATCCCTAGAAATTTCACTGAGGTCGAAGGTGCCTGAAGCCTTGCAGGATTAATTTCCCACCCTCTAACATGCAAATATCTTACCAATTAAGTTTAGAGTCATTGATACTTCTTCCTTACTAGGTCCAATCAGCATAATGTCATCAATGTAACGGACCAGTGTGACATCTTGTGGAAGGGAAAGGTGATCAAGGTCCCTGTGGACTAAATTACGAAATAGAGCTGGAGAGCTGTACTGCTGGCCTTGCCAACTGAAGGAAAACTGCTTCTTGTGGTCCTTCAAAACCAGAATCAAGAAAAAGGAATTGGCCAGATCAATAGCTGCATACCAGGTACTATTAATTGGCTCATGCAATGAAATCACATCTGGAACAGTAGCCTCAATTGGAGTCACTTCTTGGTTAAGTTTATGATAATCCACTGACATTCTCCAAGATGTTTTTCTGCATAGTCCAAATAGGCGAGTTGAATAGGGATGTGGTGGGAATCACCACCCTGCATCCTTTAAGTGATGGTGTCATTAATCTCTGCAATCCCTCCAGGAATGCAATATTGCTTTTGGTTTACTATCTTCCTAGGCAGGGGCAGTTCCAATGGCTTCCACTTGGCTTTTCCTACGATAACCTTTACTCCACATGTCAGGTATCCAATATGGGTGTTCTGCCAGTTGATGAGTATATCTATTCCTATTTTGCATTCTGGAACTGGGGAAATCACTACAGAATGGGTTTGGAGACCCACTGTGAGACGATCTACGACTCCATTTATAACTCAATCTCCATATACATTTACTCTCACTAGTGGGCCACAGCGACGTTTTGGGTTTCCTGGATAGCATCAGTTCAGAGCCAAGTGTCCAATAATCCTCAAAAAGTCTGATATTTCCTTTTCCCCAATTAACTGTCATTCTCATAAAAGGCCATAGATCGCTTTGGAGAAAGATCAACAGTCTAAATTTCTGGCACTGTAGTGGGGTCCTTCCTTAAGGGGACCTGGCCTCCCCTTCATTCAAGGGGTTGTAGTTCTGTAAACTAGCTCAATTTTGGGAATTCATTGAGGGGACATGACTCTATTCTGGTGATTACAGTTAGACTGTCATTCACTTGATCTAGAATTCTTACACTTGTACAGATCAAGTAAGTATTTAGTAGATTTCGTATCTAATTCACTCCTAGTGACACCATGACTACATAATTAGCCAAAGCCATAAGTTCATATGAGTCAGACTACTCTGATTACTGCTTTGACTCTGTTGTCCATTGCAGTAACCACGCCCACATTCTCTTTGGTGATTAAGTGCCACCACTTGGCTGCTACCCCACCCCTACCCCCAAGGTCCAATCAGCCCCATTGTAGTTAAGTGTCTTAATTCAGTTAGGGAAGTTCCCTGTATCAAATCTGACTTACATAAAATAGCAATCACAGCAGTCTTCAAGGATGCTGGGATTTCCTTCACAAATTTGTTCCTCAGCATTGTAGTAAGAGGTATGTCTTCTGGGTAGTCCATGGGTGGGTCTGTGGGTCCAACCTGATAAATCCACTCTAACATGCCAATTTCCCTAAGCCACTGGACATCTTCTACAGTATGCCAAGGCAAATCTGGCACTTCAACTTGATGTAGCATAGGCCACTGCTTAATCCATGCATCAGTGAACCAACCAAATACAGGTAGTCCTTGACTTACGATGTGTTTGAGTTGTGACAAACTGCACTTATGGCCATCCATTTTTTTTTTGTACATCTTATCGTTAGTAATATGTACTACAGACAATGTTGCAGGGCATAATTTGCTGATGTTATCATTTTCAGATGCTCACTTGTAGATATTCAGTTTTATCATTTACTGTTCAAAACACTGTCATATAGCAGGCTAAGGCCTGGTCTACAATGAAGTTAGTTTTGGTGTTGGGAGCTGTAACAGAAAGTTAGGCAATGTTCACCTCTGACAACATACAACAATTGAACTGTGTGCGCATGTGCCCGACAGGTGTTATGACTTCGACTTCTTTGTAGACCAGACCTATAGCATGATCTTATTCAGCGTTCTGTACCATAAGAAGCATCGGTTGTTAATTTGAAGCTGAGTTGTTCAACTTTCTGTTCGTGATTTCTGGAAGACTTATAATATTCTCCAGTGTTTCTGGAGCATTTTTCTAGGAGGAAGTTATGGGAAAATGCATCCAGGGATATGGAAGAAGTTTGCTGAGTTAGATGAACATGCTCCAAGCATTTGATCAGGATAATATGATGGAAGACATCAGTGGAAAAATCATCCATGTGGCAAAACCACTGAATTTAGAATTCAATATCTCCCATGTGAAACAGCTCATAGATAATGAAGAAGGGGAATTGATACAACAGAGCTTAATAGATTTTGAAGAGGAAAGAAATGCTGAAGAAGAAATAAATAACGAGGAAGAGGGAGAAGTTGCCAAAAAATTTTACAGTGAAAAGATTAGCTGAAGTTTTTTCTAAACTATATCAGGGGCTTCAGTTGCTTGAAAACATGGACCCTAAAGCTGATTGCTTTGCTAAACTCAATAGGCAGATTCAGGAAGCAGTGAGATGTTACTGCAAAATTTATGAAGGAAAAAAGAAAAGGACCATACAGACAACTTCCAATAATTTTCTAACTAGAAAAACTATCCCCATTCCCAGGGATAATCCAGATGATCCAGAATATTCTACAAATAGAGTTATGGCCGCAACTGACAAAATGCCAAAGTCATTCAACTATTCATTATTGTCAGAGTAAATTTTTATGATTTGTGTATTTTTATGTATGTATTAAAATATATATATAAATTTATATGTAATGTTCACAACCTCAAAGACCAAATTTACAAACATACTGATAATAAAAGGCAATAAGAATGAAAACTAAATAAAAAAAAAAAAATGAGCACTTGACTTACATCAGAACCAACACATGACAGAGTCGTTGGAATGGAAACCCATCATAAGTTGGAGACAATCTGTAAACTATTAGATCCTTTTCTAAAATCTCTCAAGCTGAAACAGTGAATGAAGAATCTGTGCTTAAAGGGCCCATACCAATAAACTCAGGCTGATTCAACTTTATGTTCCTTGCACCATTATCCCACTAGCCATTCCCACACATATCCCCCAGGTTTCTGTTTGTATATATTAGAAAAATAAAGCAGTTCTTTTGGAGTATAACATACCTCCTCACAGGTCACGCTTTGTACTTCAACTTTTGGGGCTTCCTGAGACTTAAGTCTACTTATAGGTCTAGAAGCAAAAATCGGTGGTGAAGGGGGGTATTGGGGATATTCCGCAATGTCTTCTAAGGCATATGCCTCAGGCAAAGCTCCAAGCAATGCCTTAGGTGCCACCCCAGGTGTTTATCTCAAAGACTCTTCAGATACAGCTGGGTTAATCTCATCAGATGGGGGTGGAAGGGATAATGGTTTACTGGGAAGGGTGGTTTAGCAGACAAAGCTGGAGTAACCTCTTCAGATGGGAGTGATTCAATGGAATTTAAGGGCTCAATGTCTCCAGCTTCCTGATATCCGCCCATATGTCCCCATCCCAAGTTTTACGATCCCATTTCTTCCCAATGTCCTCACTTTAACTTCAGACACCACTTGGGGTTGGGAATTCAAATGGCATTATAATTCAACCACTTTTAGGATAAGACTCTGGGTTTGGTTTTCAGAAACATCAGCTCTGTGACGATAAGAAATAAGGCTTTCTTTCAGGGCACAAGCGGCAACTTTCAGGTCTTTTATGTGGTGAAGCTTGAGCTGTGACTTAGAAGCTCTGAGCTCATCCCTTTCTTTCACCACTTATCTAGTGAAAGTAGGACCAACCAACCAGCTTGCTTATACTTCTCAGTATAACAAAATCGTAGAAAAGTATCAAAAATGCAATCACCCATAGCCTTGTCTCTAACAAATATTTGATCCAATGGTGGTGATATTTTGTGTGTTTCTATTGCCACCTCACACCATGGAATAGCAGTGCCCTCTTTACAACTGGAGACAGAGTCGTCCATGATAAGCCAGACTTGAGAACTCAGAAAACTCATCCTTAAGATTTTGCTCCTCTAAAACCACTCTCAGTACCGAACGTCTTATGCTGGGTTCTCTAGAGGAGCAAAACCAGTGAAGCACATACATAAATACATATAGAAGGACATTTACTGTAAGGAAATGATTCGCAGTTATGGAGGCTGGCAAGTCTCAAATCCATGGGTCAGGCAGCAGGCTGGAGGCTTTTCCTGACTCATGTGGTTGCAGGGGCTGACAAATCCAAAATCTGCAGGTCAGGCAGCAGGCTGGTAGCTAACAGGGTTGTGGGAGCTGGTGAATACAAAACGTGCAGGTCAGGTGGCAGGCTGCTGGTTCACGTCCCAAGAACCAGAGGTCAGATGATGACATGGATGCAAGATCAACAAAGACAGTGAGCTTTCCCAAAACATCCATATATATTGGACGTAGACTGCACCCCAAGGAAACTCCCCTTCCAACTGAGTAGCTGCTCATATCAGATCACGAATCAGAGGATGATTACGTAATATCTGCCAAACTACTGAGAATCATGGCCTACCCAAGTTGACACATAACATTATCTATCACAGCTCCACAGTTGTTTCCTAGGCTGAAATCTTTACGGGAGCAGATCATCAGGTATTTTCTCCCATGAAGTGGCTGGTGGGTTCAAACCTCCAACCTGTTAGCAGCCGAGTGCTTAACCACAGCACCACCAGGACTCTTCAAAATTAATATAAATGGATGGAATGCTTCAAGTAAAAATCGAAGACTGTCAGTACTAACCAAAAGAAAACTACTGTGTGAAAATCAGAACATACTCTGAAGCAAAGAACATTACTAAAGATAAAGAGGGTGGCTACATAATGTTAGAGGTTCAGATACAGCAATTCTACAGTGTACACATGTAGTATTACAGTATCAAAATATATAAAGCAAAAATTAAACAAACTACAAGAAACTGACAATTCCATAAGAGATGTTGCCAAATATCTCTCAGCAACTGATACATAATATAGGCAATCCCCCCTCCTCCGTTAGGCTATATTGGATTTGAGTAACACAATTAGAAAACTTGATTCAAATCAGCAATTAATAACAGAAAGCACCAGGTCCAGATGTTTTCACTAGTGAATTCTACCAAACATTCAAAGAAAAATTAACATGTATCCTTCTCAAACTCTTCCAAAAAATAGAAGAGGAGGGAACACTTTCCAGCTCCTTCTATGAGGCCAGCATTATCCTAATACTGAAATAGGGAAGGACATTAATAGGAAGGAAAATGACAGACCAATACATCTCATGAACATAGTTGTAAAAATCCTCAACAAATATTAGCAAACTGAATCCAACAATGTATAAATATGTAATATACATACCACAACCCAGTGGCATTTATCCCAGATACGCAAAGCTGGTTCAACATTCACAAACCAATCGATGTAATTTATCATAATAGGCTGAAGAAAAAAAATCATATGATCATATCAACAGATGCAGAAAAACATTTGACAAAATCCAGCACCCTTTCATGATGAAAACTCTCACCATCTCACCAAACTGAAAATGAAGGGAAACTTCTTCAACTTGGTATTAAAAAATAAAATAAGGCAGCTAAACAAGAACTACAGCTAACATCATACCTAACTAATAGTGAGAAACAAGATGCTTTCCCCCTAAGATTGGGAACAAGACAAAGATGCCTCTTCTAACCATTCCTGTTCAATATCTTACTGGAAGTCCTTGCTAATGAAATTAGACAAGAAAAGGGAATAAAAAGTATACAGATTAGGAATAAATAAATAAAATGTTCATAGATATGATTGTCTTTATAGAAAATCCAAAAAAAAAAAAAAAACCCCACATAAAAACCCCTGAAACTATGTGATGGTTTATGTTATGTGTCAACTTGGCTAGGCTATGATTCTCAGTGGTCTGGCAGACACTATGTAATCATCTTTCATTTTGTGATCTGATGTGAGCAGTCAATCAGTTGGAAGGGGCGTTTCCTTGGAAGCGTGGCCTGCATCCAGCATATAAATGGATGTTTTGTCAAAATTAGCTCTCTCTCTTTCTCAATCCTGGATACATCTCGTCATCCAGCTTCTGGTTCTTGGGATGCGAGAAGCCTTTAGTCTGCTGTTTGACCTGCAGATTTTGGATTCACCAACTCCCGCAACCCTGTGAGCCAGCAGCCTGCCACGTGACATGTAAATTTTGGATTTGCCAGCTTCCATAACCCCATGAGCCAGCAGCCTGCTACCTGACCTGCAAATTTTGGGTTTGTCAGCCCCTGCAACCAAGTGAATCAAGATAAGCTCTCAGCCTGCCCTCTGACCCATGGATTTGGGACTTGTCAGCCTCCACAATTTCGTGAGCCATTTCCTTGAAATAAATCTCTCTATATATATTTATGGAGCCTTGGTACTGCAGTGGTTAAGAACTCAGCTGCTAACAAAAAGGTCTGCAGTTCAAATCCCCCAACCACTCCCTGGAAACCCTATGGGGCAGTTCTACTCTGTCCTACAGGGTCACTATGAGTCATAATCAACTCAACAGCAACAGGTTCAATTTTTTTTTTTTTTTTGGTTTATATATATTTATATATACGCTTCACTGGTTTTGCTCCTCTAGAGACACCCATTGCCATCGAGTCGATTCCAACTCATAGCAACCCTACAGGACAGAGTAGAAATGCCCTATCGAGTTTTCAAAGCTGTAATCTTTATGGAAGCAGACTGTCAGATTTTACCTCCTGCAGAGCAGCTGGTGGGCTCAAACCGCAGGCCTTTCAGTTAGCAGCCGAGCACTTAACCACTGTGCCACCAACCCAGCCTAAAACAAACTAATGAGCAATTATAGCCAGGTTACAGGTTAATACACAATATATACAAAAACCAAAACCAAACTCATTGACGTTGAGTCGATTCAACTAATAGTGACCCTATAGGACAGAGTAGAACTGCCCCATAGGGTTCCAAGGAGTGGCTGGTGGATTTGAACTGCCAGCCTTTTGGTTAGTAGCCTTGCTTAACCACTCTGCCACCAGGGCTTGTACATAATATATGCAAGGTTAAGTCAACTGCTTTCTTATATACCAGACATGAACAACTGGAATTTGAAATTAAAAACACATTATTTACACTAGCACTAAAATATAAAATAAATACTTAGGTACAAATCTAACAAAGTCCATACAAGACCTAAGTGAGGAAAACTACAAAATTCTGATGAAAGAAATTAAAAAAGATTTAAGAAAATGAAGAAATATTCCATGTTCATAAGTAAAGTAAGAAGACTCAATATAATTGAGATGTTAATTCTATTATCCCAATTTTATCTATAAATTCAACACAATCCCAATTAAAACCCCAGCAAGTGATTTTGTGGATATCAACAAACTGACTTTAAATTATATGGAAAGTCAGAAGATCCAGAATAGTCACCACAGTACTGAAGAACAGAGTTGGAGGAGTGACACTCTCTGACTTCAAGACTTATTGATTGAGATAGTGTGCTAGTGGCGAAGAAACAGACAAACAGATCCGTGGAACAGAACAGAAACCAGAAATAGGTCCTCACAGTACAGCCAACTGCGAGAAAATATTGTAAAACACCTGTCTGATAAAGGACTTGTATTCAGAATATACAAAGAACTCCTAAAAGTCAACAATAAGAAAACAACCCAATTACACAATGGGCACAAGATCTGACCAGGCACCATACCAAAGACAACATACAGATGGCAAATAAGCATGTGAAAAAATGCTCAACATCCTACGTCATTAGGGAATTTCAAATCAAAACAACAATGAAATACTACTACACGCCTATTAGCATGGCTAAATTCCAAAACAATGACAATATCAAAGGCCAGAGAGGATGTGGAGTAACAGATATTCTCATTCATTACTGGTGAGAATGCAACATGGTACAGCCACTCTGGAAGACAGTCTAGCATTTCTTACAAAGCTAAACATAAACTTAACATATGATCCAGCACTTACACTCTTTAATATTTACCCAAATTAGTTGAAAACATGTCTATATAAAAACTTGTACATGAATGTTTATAGCAGCTTTACTTATAACTGCCAAAAACTGGAAGCAACCAAGATGTCTTTCAATAGGTGAATGAATAAACAAACTGTGGTACATCCAAACAATGGAGTATTATTAAAAAGAAATGAGCTATTAAGTCACAAAAAGGCATGGAGGAACCCTAAACACATACTTTTAAGTGAAAGAAACTAGTCTGGAAAAACTACATACTGTATCATTCCAACTATATGACATTCTGCAAAAGGCAAAATCATAAAGGTGGTGAAAATATGAGAGGTTTCCAAGGGTAAGGGGGGTGAGGGAGGGATGAATAGATGGAGAACAGGGCATTTTGGGGGCAGTGGAAATATTCTGTATGATACGATAATGGTGGACACAATTTGTCAAAACCCATAGGACTGTACAACACAAAAAGTGAACCCTAACGTAAGCTATGGACTTGAGTTAATAATAATGTTATCAATATTGGTTCAACTGTAATGAATGCACCACATAAATGTAAGATGCTAACAATAGGAGACACTGTGTGTGGGGGGAAGTGGGGACATATGAAAGCTCTATTTTTTGTACAATTTTTTGTAAACCAAAACTGCTCTAAAAAATAATAAAGTCTATTAAAAAAAGAAACTTTATTCAACTGATATTTGTAGAATGTTACACTGAACAACCACTATACATATATATATTTTTTCAAGCATGCCAGGCCATTTATTTTAAAAAATGACCATATAAGGGTAATAAAACAAAAAATAAGAAAGTCTGTTTGCTTCCATTACTTCTATTCAGCATTGTGTTGGAAGCTTCAACCAGCACATTTGGCAAAATAATAAAACCCAAAGTAGGAAATAAAACTGTCTTTATTTAAAGATATGATTGTTTATGTAGAAAACCCAAAAGAATCAAAAAATAGTGTTAGATTTAAACAATGTACAAAAACCAAAAGAAAAATTTCAAAAAACAGAATATAGAAGCATTGAAAAACGTAAAATATCTACAATAAATATACGTCAATTCTCCCACAACTGATTTGTAAGTTCAATGTGATTCCAAAGGAAATCCCAGAAGAATTTGTGTATGTGTGTGTGTATAAGCTGAGAAGCTGACTAAGCTGACTCTAAAATTTCTGTGAAAGTCTAAAAGTCCAAGAAGAGTCAAGAAACTTCTGAAATATAAATCAAAGGGACCTGTCTTACCAGATCAAGATGAAGAATTGCTGTAAATGTACAATGAGTAAAACGGTATGTTGTTAGCATAGGGATACAAACTTGACTAATAAAATAGAAAAGAAAGCCTAGACACACAGCCACAAACATATGAAAACTTAATATATGACAGATCAGAGGAAGAAAAGGGAACTTCTTAGAAAATGGTGCTGGACCAACTGATTATCAACAAAGGGGAGGAAAAAAAAGAAAGAAACTGGCCCACTATTTCTCACCATAGACAAAGATCAATTTAAGGTGTATTTCAGACCTAAACGTGAAAGGCAAAAATAATAGGGCTTTTGGAATAAAATATAGACAATATTTTCATGACCTTGGAATTGAGGGGGTGAAAGAAGATGAACTTAACACAATAAAAATGAAAACATGAAAAACACCATAAAAAGAACAATGGAAACCGCAAACTGAGAAAAGATATTTGCAACACACATAATTGATAATGGATTAAAATCCAGAACTACATAATCAATTTTTAGAAAGAAACTACCCAATGAAAAATTTACAAATGACTTGAATGGGAAGTTTACACAAAAGAAACCAAAAATCAGTAAACACTGGAAAAGATTTGAAAAACCTGCTTAATAAGTAACAACGTCCCTATATCATTTCACACTCCCAAATTGGCAAAAATCACTAATATCAAGTGTAGGTGTGGATGTGGAATAACTGGAACATTTAAACACTGCTGGAAGGAACATACATTGTTACACAATTTTGGGAAACAGTTCTGTACCATCTAGGAAAGTTAAATATAAACATATTTTACGACTCAGTAATTCTACTACTACATACACGATCTAGGAAGATCCGGTACAGGTATATCCGTGACACAGGTGGGAGAATGTCCACAACTGACCAGTCTGAAGGAACAAATGCACATCACAGAATGACTAAAGTGTTATGTATTCACTCAGTAAAGGTAACCTATATAACATGGCTCAATCTCTGAAAGGTAATGTGGAATGAAAAACAGAATTGCAGAAGAATGCACACAGTAAGATCCTACTTATACAAAGTTAAACAAGTATAAAACCAAATGACATACTTCTCAGAGACAAAAAAATACATACAGCAAAAAGTAAGGTAATAATGAACACAAAAGGGTTATCCTGAGAAGGGAGGGATTAAGATGAGTTTGGGAACAGGCACACAGGTCGAGGTAATGCTGTACCTACATTCATGTACCTACATGTACACAGCCTTCTTATTCTTTGTACTTTTCATAAAGTTTATAAATATTCTTTCATATCTACTTAGTACTTAATAATTTAAAAAAAACTAACACAGTTCAGAAGTGTTAATATGAAAAGGAAGTGAGATGTCCAAATACAGACCATATACCTAAATTCAGGATATACCCATAGGTGTATTGAGACTACCTAAATTAAAAAAAAAAGAAGAAGAAAAGAAAAAGCCAGGTCATTAGAGAATGATGCTTAATTGCATGCAACTGTTTATTTAATATAATTTTCCAAAGCTTTCCATGATATAGCAGGCCTTGCTAAACTTTTATCAATTCAGACAGCAGAAAGCAACAATTAACACTTTTTGTATTTTATTTTAACCTGAATATATGTTTTTTTCTTTATTAATACTATGACCAAAAACCTCGACCAATAAGCAGACTAACTGAAATTACCTTCTTGTTAGTAGCTATAGTGCCGCTGACGGATCTTTGGGACTCAGCTGCTGCTGCAGGTCCTGTCCCCAACTAGCTGTATGACTTGGGCATACCATGTAATTCTCTAGGCCTACCTTCTCATCTGCAAAATAAAGGCCTGGATTAGGTGATTTCTATTGTTCTACCTGGCTGTAAAATCCAAAACTTTATTTCCCATAATTTTAACTTAACTTTACTTCATCTTTATTTGCCATTTCTCTACCTATAAAGCATAATTTCCCATGCTCAAGTAAACATGGAATCATTAAAAATTAAACACAGGCCCAAAATAGTTTTTCTATGTCCCACTAATATATAAAAGGGCTTTCACTTGAATTTTCATTTCTACCTCTTTATTTAAAGTCAATAATAAAGTCACAACTGTAAAATGAATGCAGGTGAAAACACAAGATACATTTCAATGACAAAAAATATGCAATGATCATTAATATCTACTGTACATTTTGCCAAGGTCAACAGAATGAAAGATGATATGAAAAAGTCAATCTTCAAATACATCCTTAACAAAAACTCTCTCCTAAATAGTAAAGTCATCATTTAAGAATATATACTTTACATATCTGGACACCCGTTGCAACACAAAAAAAATGGGGGGGGTGGGCAGTTAAGATGTGAAGTCCCCAGGTTTTCTAGACAAACATACGTGGGCAACAGGAATTCAAGATTAAACTTCTAAAACAAACTTATAAATTAAAATAAAATGAACGTCTCTAACAGACGACCACTGTTAGAATAAAGTGAAACAAACTAAATTACTTTCTTTTCTTTTCTCGATAGAAATAAGATGGGACATTTCTTAACAATAATAGCTTATTAGTCATCTAAAAGATCTGTGGAGATTTCCCACCCCTCAGCATTGTTACAAAACAAATACCTTCCATGAATTAATTTTTCACATTACTTAAATATCCTCATTTACTTGGAAGAGCTGATGCTTAGAATACTTCAAATATTTGTTTTTATATGTGTGGAATTACTACAGTTGAGAGCTTTAAAATCACCCAAGCATTGCCAATATTTGAATTTTGCAGAGATAATAATCCTTTCACTATTGATTGGGTTTCCTTAAGCAAATGTGATCAAGCATTGTAACAACGATGCTGGTGGTAGTAAGTGATATTCTCATATTTTTCCTTTTAAAACATATATAATCCATGTAACTCTAAGTAGTAAATGTGTTACAGTGTACACTTTCTTCACAAGTAATGACTGTTTTCAGGCCCTACCCAGAAAAAAAAAAAAAAAAGGAAACTAATAATAGCATTTACTACCTGTTTTGTTATTGAAAAGCTACAACTAAAATTCAAATGATGGACAATTTAAGTATGTGATATTAAGCAAAAAATGAAAACCATTATAATCTTACCGAAAGAAACTTAAGAAAGCATGGAAAGAAGTTAAATGAGCCCAGTGTAGATCCCAAAGATTACACTATGATTCTAAGCTGATTTTCAAACCAAAAGACACCTACAAACAATTCCTGTGACTATTTCTTATACTAGAAAGAAGAATACCAAAGCAAATGGTAGCCTGCTCAGCCCTACCTTGTCAAAGATAAATATTCAGATGAAACAGAAGTTGCATTTGCTAAAGTGTATCTGCTGAACAAATGCACTGGGCCCTGCTACTTAGAGCTGCCCACTCCCGGTCTGTGCCTATAAGAGAGTAACACAGAACGACGGTGCTTCAACTAAACACTTTACACAGTAGACTACAGAAAAACAATCCTAAATAGACTATCTTTCAAAACTCCAGAGAGTAAGATAATTTCATTATTTATAAATACTGAAAATGCTAAGTCCATACAAATTAAGAGCTATATTAAGTATGTACTTTTCATTTTAATATTCACTTGATGTGCTCTTAGAATCTCTATGAGAGAAGCAGTTATTTTCCCCGTATCTTTTGGCAACAGGTTCAAAAGCAAAAGTAGCAGGGCTGTTGAATTCCATGAAATTTTTTTTTAAAGCTAAATTATTCAATATCTGTATTGTTATTGCACTCATATATTGCCCTGAATATATCTATAGCAACTCAGCAATAGTGACTGCAACAAATTTAAGGTAAATAGGTCTACAAAGCGTTTGATTTCCTTATTAGATAAGAAAGTTTTGCTAGAGGAAATGCAAACAACTATAAGTCAAATCAGATTATGTATGCTTAACAATCATTTAATCTTATATAAAATTAAATTTAACCCTCACCACTACAAATCTGTAGGGAATCAGAAAAAGATTTACAGTACACAAAGTCTTGACTATTGCATTCCACTTTGAAATCACTGAGTTAAAACAGTATTTTCCCAAGATTTAAAGAAAAATAGACTTTATAAAAGGGATTCTTCTTAATCACCAAATACATCATTTTTGTTACTAAGACAAAACAAGTTATACTTTTTTTCCACTATAGTTTGCTCTGATGAAAGAAATACTCTCTTTTAACTCCTAACAAATGCTACATTTTCAAGACTAGAGAACTAGGAGGCATTCCCTCCTCTTGGCCTAAGTTATTTTTCTCTAAAATATGTCAAGTAAGCTTTTAAAGATTCAGGGAGAGGCAACTTCATGATTTTTTCTCTCAGCAGATTTTGAGGAGGCTCTTCTGGCTTCATGGCTTCCCTGTGATCTTTCTCCTCCTCTTGTTTGTTATCTTCTTCCATTTTTTCATCCTCCTCACTGTCTAGAGGCTGTGGAATGAGCTGATTACCCACAAACACATACGTGTTAATTCTCTGTTTAACTCTCTTTCTTTTTCTTTTCGGGGGAGCTCTGGTAGGAAGACCCTTGGCCTGCATCTCGTCATTGATGAAATTTCTAAGTGTGCGGCGGATGTAAATGCGAGCCAAGTCCTGTAGGTTCCTGACAGCACACGGGGCTAAACAGGAAACAGACAGGAAAAGTAAAACATTACACATCACTCATGTCTTCACAGGACAAAATGTGAATTCCTCTGCGAATGTTAAAAAACATAAACAGTATTGTTAATATTGAATTCTACCTGAGCTCTCTGATACTAGAAAACAGCGATGGTTAAATAAATTCCCTTACCCTATGTATTCAGGAAAATAGCTTGCTGCAAATAATCTCCCTTCCCATAGACTTAGATAAAACTCACAGATGCCCCTTGTTCACCTATGACAAGGTCAGACACAGACCCTCCAAATTCCCATTCCTTGCCTCATAAATGATGAATCCAATGCCAGGCAATTCAGTTACTTGGTAGTCAGAAACTAAGTGCTTGTTAACCAAACTTCGGTCAAGCTTCCCCCAGGTCCCTGAACTTTTTGGCCCACCCTCAGTTTCAGCCTCAGCTAACACAAGACCCCTTTTTAAGAGTCCCTCCTGGAGAATGGGCTGACCTCAGTGTAAAACCTTCTGATTTACAATCTGATGATACCACCACTCATCCCACTTTCCCACACTTCGTTTTTTTTCTATCTTTGTTTACTATCGTCAGTCTATATAAAACAAAAACAGATCTTCCCTGTCTCTTTGAGATGCCTCAAGATCTTAAGGTCTGAGTGTTCTCCCTATTGTAGTAGTTCCCCTCCCCCACTACTATAATAGTCCCTCTCCCACTTCTTCTTTCCTTCCTGAATAAAGCTTCTCCCTATCAAAGTCTGGATTTTTTTTTTTTTTTTTTGACAGTATAAAAACCCTGACTTCCATCTAACAAAGATTTAGGGCACTTATATGCTATGTCAAGCATAACCTTCTAGGTACTGAGGACAGTGCAGAGAGCAAAGAAGATCATTCTCTGGGCCCAAAGAATTTGACTGGGGAGAAGAGGATAAACAAACTAGCAAACAAAACAACACCCCAAGGTGAAGCTACTATACAGAGCATGAAAACCAGGGCTTGCTACAATTAAGAGCCTAAGTCCCCAACCAGATCTTTAGAGCAGGGGTCAGGAAGGGCCTCCCTGAGGAGGTGACACCTGAGTGAAGAACTAAAGTAAGGAGAGGTCAGCTACAAAAAAGCTGAGGGAAAAGATCACTTTAATGTAAAAATACCTGAACATAAACATGGTCCACTTATGGAGTAATAAGGGTTTAGAACTCAAAAGAACTTTTTTAAGTGGTGCCAATCTCTTTTGAAATATAAAAAAGAAACAAGCAGAGAGACATGGGAACCTCATACCACCAAGAAAGCAGCACCGGGAACAGAGCGCATCCTTTGGACCTTGAGGTTCCTGCGCTGAGATGCTCCCAGACCAAGGGAAGACTGATGATAAGCACCTTCCTCCAGAGCCAACAGAGACAGAAAGCCTTCGCCTGGAGCTGACATCCTGAATTTGGACTTGTAGCCTACTGAACTGCGAGGGAATAAATCTCTCTTTTTTAAAGCCATCCACTTGTGGTATTTCTGTTATAGCAGCACTAGATGACTAAGACAAGTAGATAATCAATACGGGCCTGATTAAATAATTACAAAACACGCATGAAACAGAAGAATGCCGTGCAGCTGTAAAATGAAAAACTAAGCTCCTGGTGAGTGAAAAGATCTCTGAAGTACATTTTTCTGTGGGGGGAGGGGGTAGGGGGAGGAATAGGGAACAGAAGAATATGTCTATATTATTATGACTTCCCTTAAAAAGGAGAACCACCAAGGCTCCTTAACAAATAATATACATAATATATATAGCACCTTGTAGAGCATGCAAGTTCTCTGGCAGGATAAATAAGAAATCAGGGCCAGTTAGGGCGCAGGAGAACTAAGGGCTTAGGGACAGGGATAGGGGAGATTTTATACTGCATATCCTTATATACTTTTTGATGTTTAAAACACGTGAAAGTACTATCTATTCAAAAAAACTCAAATAAAGGCAACATTTGAACAGCTGCCTCAGTGTAAGCTCTGAAATTACACACACACACACACACACACAGAGCTTATGTCATTACTTCTGTAAACCCTCAAGAAGAACTGGTCCACAGGCAAAGGGCCATCAGAAATCATGCTGTGATTTTAACAGCACAGGGAAATACCACAGGTTTCTTTGAGTTTCTAATGTTTACTTAATATCAAAAGCATCAAAGTTGGAACATATCTTGTCTGCCTCATTCTCATTTCCCACAGATACATAAATGTGTAAGCCCTATAACCACATACTCTTCTTTATAACCTGTTCCAATACTTAGCACACAGAAAAATAAATTCTCTGCTCCCTAGTTTCCACCCTTATGGTAATAAAACAATTACCAAGATCCCTCTGAAATACCTAAAACAAAACCCTCCTCAGTTAAACAGCATTAAAATGTTTCATTATTTATTTTTCTATCTCTTTAGTTTTGGTACTGTTTTCTGGACATTCCTTTCCAAATTTTTTTATTATAACATTTAAAATTCTGCCTTCTTTAGTTATTTGCAAATGGTCGAATCCAATGACCACTGGATTGTGAGCTCTGGGAAGGGAGGGACTATGGCTGTTTCCTCTTCAAATTCTGCACAGGTCCAGAATGCACCAGCTGTGTACAGTATATCACTCACACCCACAGCCACCAGTTTGCTTCCTGTATTCTTAACACTGTACCATAGGGCCCTGGGCTAGGCCAAGTCACATGTCAGACACACCCTGTAGTAGGAGATACAGTTCTTCATAGAGCCCTAGGGTTGGAAGCTTTTCAGAGTCTTTAAGAGCTCAGCTGCTAACCAAAAGGTGGACAGTTTGAATCTACCAGCTGCTCCTTGGAAACCCTATGGGACAATTCTACTCTGTCCTACGGGGTCGCTATGAGTCAGAATCCACTTGACAGCAATAGGTTTGTTTGGCTTTTTTTTTTTTTTTTTTACTATTATTATTATTTAAGCACAAATCTATTGCGCCACTAGAAAGCTTTTACACTATTATCTTCAAGCTGTACCTTTTTAGGGGCACAGTGGTTAAGAGCTAGAGTAAGCTATGACTGCTACCAAAAGGTCAGCAGTTCAAATCCACTGGTCACTCCGTGGAAACCCTATGGGGCAGTTCTACTCTGTCCTATAGGTCACTATGAGTTGGAATCGACTCGATAGCAATGGGTTTGTTTTTTTTGGTTTGGTACCTTTTTAGACCCTCTACTGAAACCTGAAATGGAAAAGAATTCCAAAGACACCTTAGCCATGTTCTACTAGACACTCTTCTTACGTACTGGAAAATGAAGCAGCATACAAGAATTTCAGTTCAAGTCCTGCTGCTGCTCCTACTGACTGGTTTTGTGAATATGAGTAAGTAACGAAAGGTGTGCGCTCTCATCCCTTATGTGTTAAAATATATAAAATACTACCTGTGCTGCCTACCTCCAAAATTGTTCACTACGTTATTTAACGTTCATTCAGTAAACTTTTATTAAACTATATTGCAGGCACTGTTCAAGAACCTGTTTAGACAAGAGTGGGTAGTTTAGACTAACAAAGACCTTGCTCTCACAGAGCTTAAATGTCTGCACTGGCGCTGGGAAGGGGATAAAAAATAATTATGAATAAAAACGGGATATGAAAAACAATGATATGATAGAAAGTGACTTTCTATCATGTGGTTACTTTTGATTGTGCCCCTGAGGAGGTCGTGTTTGAGCGAGGATCTGACTGACGTGAGGGCAGCAGCTATATAAATATCTTGGAGCATAGATGTCTGGGTAGAGGGGAGAGCAAAGGCCTAAGAAGTTGACAAGCTTAGTATGTTCAAGGAGCTGAAAGAAGGCTGATGTAGAAATAGAAAGTTGGAGCAAGAGGACAGTGGTAAGAAATCTGATCATGCACTGTCCCATAAGTCACGGCAAGGAATGTGGATTGTATTTTCCAACCAGCTACTCAAAAGTTTTAAGTAGGCAGAGGGTACAATGCCATGACAATAATGCCTCTGGAGAGTCTAGACTGCATTAGGGCCAGGGTAGAGCAGGAGGTCAGCTGGGACACTCTGTAGTCCACAGGAAATATGACTACCCTGTGACGGAGGATGGCAGAACAGATGGAGAGAACTGGACAAAGGTGAGATATATTTTCAAGATAGGATGGTGATGGATTGGAAGTGGGGGATGAAAGCACACACACACACACACACACACACACACACACACACAAAGAATCAAAGACGACATCTAAGTTTTTAGCCCGAGCAACTGGGCAAATTATGCTGGTGTCAATTATTGACATGACAAAGGCAAAGAAGAAAGTCAAAACTTTGTTTTGTGTTAAATCTGAGGTGTCTACTGCATATTCAGAATGGAGATTTCAGGAAAAATAACAACAGCGACAATGATAGCAAACTCTTCAGTGAGTAGTACTACAACACACCAGTCACTACTTTAAGTGCCTATAAATAAATGATCACTCACTCAATGCTAAACGAGGAGACAGAAGTAGAGAGAGCTTAAACAACTTGCTCAGGGTCATAGAGGTTGTAAGTCACAGAGCTGGGATTTCTAACCCAGCATCTGACTGCAGAGTCTATTCTGCCTGTTAGATAATAACTCTGGAGTTAGGAGCAAGGTTGGGTGGGAGATACAAATCTGGGAGTCATCAGCCCAAGGGTGACGTAGATGAGTGACAAGGAGCTGGAAGAGAATGCTGCAAGGGAGTGTAGATAGAGGAGAGGAGTGGCCTAACCCCGAATGACCTCTATAAGAGGAGAGGGTAAAGAAGGAAGAAGAAATAGAAGCTATAATTAGTCTTTTCATCTGGTCTTTGCCCTTGAATCTCTCTCACATTACTGGTATTCTCTTTCAACACCTTAATTAGGTTCTTCCCCTGTCCACACTGTCTGCTAGTCCAGGAGTACTGATAGAATGATTAACTGTTCAATCCTAAATTGTGAGAAGCATACCTGAGCTGCAGAAAGAACCAACTGGGCCGGGAATGGAAAAAGGATTCAGAGTTTACTTTTGTAGCTTCTAACACTCAGGTGTCCTAAAATAGCATCTATGTGTCATTTAAAAGTTCTTTTGAATGATAAAAAAAAAACTTATTCTCAGCACTACTTATTCAAATATCCCCAATATTTTTTATTCTTTAATACTCCCTTGTTTCTAATGCTTCAGATTAGGAGAGAAGGACTTAAGGAAACAGATAGTATTAATCTTTACTTCTATAAAAAGTTATATGGAATTTGTTTTTACCCCAAAATTACAGTTAATGTTATCTCTAAAACACACATTTAAACTCATTTTATTTCTCAAAGGGTAGCCTCTGTGTAGATTTTACATAAACCTACCAGTCAGCACTTTGATTTTTATTTTTAACAAAGATTAAAGAGGACATTTTATTTAGGCCAAATCACACAAAACTGACAATTTTTGACCTACAAAAACAGCAACTTCATATAGTTCACAATTCATACAGCTTCACAATTTATGAAGTCTCTTCTGCTCCTTCTAAAGGGTCTGACCTGAACGTTAAGCAATACATCCTTATTTTTAGAATACATTATCCAAAATAAGAAAAAAAAAAAAAATGACCTCTAAGTGGAATAAATATTAGTGATGAATCTGAGAAAAAATAACTACATTTTAGTAAGCTGTTTAAGCTATTTTATAACTACACAATAAACTTGGCAAAGGATTTACATGCATATTATTTTTAGGCTTTTTTTTTTTAATACTAGCATTCTTTTATATTTTAACTCCCTATAATTAATGGAATAATGTCCTCTGAACAGAAAGTTATTTTAACTTATTTAAATAGAAAAGAAAACATGTTCTCATTCTCCATACATCATACTAAATTTTGGCAAATACTAATTTTCAAAACTTTTTTACTATGTGAACATTCCTAAATAAAGGTTTTATTTTTTAGAAACATTCATAATTCCTGACTCATTTTTATGAACTGCTATTAGTAGTTGAAGATTGTTTTCTTCTTTTTATTATAGAACTTGCAAGTATATATACAAGAGGAGATTATGATGAACACCCAAGACCTGCCACCCAGCTTCAACAATTATCAACCCACAGTTATGGCTTTAACAATTATCAACCCACAATTAATCTTATTTTATGAACACTCCCAGCCACTCTCCATCCCCACCCCAGATTATTTTGACAAAAAAGTTAGACATTATATCATTCCATCCATATAGATTTCAGAGGTATGATGGATCTTTTATTAATTCAGGCTCCCCCTTCCCAATTTTATCTATTTCACACTAAATTTATTCCTTACTTTATATGAACAGTTGTAAATGTCAATCATTCCAACCAATGACAATCTTATTAACTGCCTAGATCTACCTGTGTTGACATCCTTAAAGCAAAAATAAAAATTGCTCATTTAGAGCATATCATCTGTAAATTCTTATTATAAAACAACATTTACAATGAAGACTCTCCTGAAGGAAACTAAGCTAGGAAAACTATTTATCAGGTAAAAAGGGGAATAACTACTGGTAGATTTCTGAGGATTTTAAAAGTGTCAATTACGAAGTGGAACATTTCCACAGCTTTTGCACAGAAATCTACAGGGGACTACGTAAATGCCCTTCTGCCCTTATCCACAATGCACAGGCGGCATACTGTAGACCACTGGCAAAGCCAGATTGTATTAGGGAAATCTTTCATACTTCTTTTTATTACTCTCCATCCAGTTATGAGACTGTTTAAACAGAATTTTCATAAATAAACTGAGTTCTTCTAATGCTTGGGACACAAGAGAAATAAAATATTTTTACTTTTTTATAAGTGTTGCTTTTAGCAAGGAGACTGAATAGATACCCAATAATTACAGAAATGGTTAACTGTAAAAAGTAGACAATTTTACTGAAATAACTGTTTACAGCATATGCACACTAATGACATTTACGTGATTCTAGTGCTAGAAAGAAGTCCCTTTGTTGCACAGCACGCCCAGCACATGTCCTTTTTTGACTAGACTGGAAAGAAGGTTAAATTTAACATTCCAGCACAGTAATTTAACATTTTTAATAGAAGGATTCTTCCTTTTAAGACTCCTTCGTTTAAAATCTTTCATATTTTAGCTTTACTATCCTGTTGTATTTGGATTTTTTTGTCTATGCTGACTGAAATCTTTTTTGTAAGTGGCCAAAGCATATACGAGGGTAAGTCAAAAAGTACTGCTACGAAATCGTAGAAACGTTTATTAACAAAAATATCAAAATATGGAACTACTGTTTCTCGACATATGCTCCATCTATGCCCATACACTTCTGAAGGCGGTGTCTTCATCTCTCTAACCCTTCCCAGAAGAATTCTGCGCTCATCAATTTAAACCACGTCAAAATGGCAGTTTTGGCATCCTCAAGGGACTCAAATTGTGTTCCTTTTAAATGTTCTTTGAGTTTCGGGAACAAAAAGAAGTCTGAAGGGGCAACGTCAGGGCTGTAGTATGGATAGGGTAAGCTTCCCAGCAAAATTCTCATACGACAGCCCTTGTTAGCCTCAAAGAATGAGCAGGCACGCTGTCGCAACGGAAAAGAATTCCTTGCTGCAACTTTCCTGACCTTTTTCTCACCAATGCAGTTTTTAACTTTCTTAACTTCTTCATAATAAGCCCCTGTGATCTTCCTGTGTCCTTCAAGAAAATCTATCAAGATTATCCCTTTGGGGGCCAAAATCAAAACATTAACCCTACAACTTGAACAAGTAGAAACAGAGCAGCAAAAGAAGCCTTCGGGTGCAGAAGAAAGCAAATAATAAGAATCAGAGCAGAATTAAATGAAATACAGAAAGAAAAACAATTGAAAGAGTTAACAAGACCAAAAGATGGTTCTTTGAAAAGATCAACAAAATTGATAAACCACTGGCCAAACTGACAAAAGAAAAACAGGAGAGGAAGCAAATAACCCATATAAGAAATGAGATGGGCAATATCACAACAGACCCAACTGAAATTAAACAGTCATAACAGAATACTATGAAAAAATTGTACTCTAACAAATTTGAAAACCTAGAGGAAGTAGACAAATTTCTACAAACTCACTACCTACTTAAACTAACACAAACAGAGATAGAACAACTAAATAAACCTGTAACAAGAGACTGAAAAAGCAATTAAAAAATTCACAACAACAAAAAAAAAAGCCCTGACCCAGATGGTTTCACTGAAGAATTCTACCAAACTTTCAGAGAAGAATTAACACCACTACTACTAAGGGTATTTCAGAGCATAGAAAAGGATGGAATACTCCCAAACTCGTTATATGAAGCCAGCATAACCCTGATACAAAAACCAGGTAAAGAGACCAAAAAAAGACAATTACAGGCCAATATCCCTCATGAACATAGACGCAAAAACCCTCAACAAAATTCTAGCCAATAAAATTCAACAACATATCAGTAAAAATAATTCACCATGACCAAGTGGGATTTATACCAGGTATGCAGGGATGGCTCAACATTAGAAAAACAAAGTAATCCATCACATAAATAAAACAAAAGACAAGAACCACATGATCTTATCAATTGATGCAGAAAAGGCATTTGATAAAGTCCAACACCCATTCATGATAAAAATTCTCAGCAAAATAGGAATAGAAGGGAAATTCCTCAACATAATAAAGGGCATTTACACAAAGTCAATAGACAATATGATCCTAAATGGACTGATCTGAATGCATTCCCCTTGAAAATGAGAACCAGACAAGGATGTCCTTTATCACCACTCTTATTCAACATTGTGCTAGAGGTTCTAGCCAGAGCAATTAGGCTAGAAAAAGAAATAAAGGGCATCCAAATTGGTAGGGAAGAAGTCAAAGTACCTCTATTTGCAGATGACATGATCCTATACACAGAAAACCTCAAAAAATCCACAAGAAAACTACTGGAAGTACTAAAAGATTTCAGCAAAGTATCAATATACAAGATAAACATACAAAAATCAGCTGGATTCCTCTACCCCAACAAAGAGAACTTCGAAGACGAAATCACCAAATCAATATCATTTACAATAGCCCCCAAGAAGATAAAATACTTAGGAATAAATCTAACCAGAGACATAAAAGACCTATACAATGAAAACTACAAGACACTACTGCAAGAAACCAAAAGAGACCTAGGTAAGAGGAAAAACATACCTTGCTCATGGATAGGAAGACTCAACATTGTGAAAATGTCAATCCTACGCAAAGCGATCTACAGATACAATGCAATCCCGATCCAAATTCCACCGGCATTTTTTAATGAGATGGAGAAACAAATCACCAACTTCATATGTAAAAGGAAGAGGCCCCAGATAAGTAAAGCATTACTCAAGAAGAAGAGCAAAGTGGGAGGCCTCACACTACCTGATTTTAGAACCTATTAATACCACCATGGTAGTCAAAACAGCCTGGTACTGGTACAACAACAGATAAATAGACCAATGGAACAGAATTGAGAATCCACACGTAAATTCATCCACCTATAAGCAGCTGATATTTGAGAAAGGCCCAAAGTCTGTTAACTGGGGAAAAAACAGTCTCTTAACAAATGGTGCTGGCATAACTGGATATCCACCTGCAAAAAACTGAAATAAGACCCATATCTAACACCATGTACAAAAACTAACTCAAATGGATCAAAGACTTAAATATAAAATTGAAAATGATAAAGATCATGGAAGAAAAAATAGGGACAACACTAGGAACCCTAACACAAAACATAACTAACAATGCACAAACACTGGAAGAGAAATTAAGATAACTGGGAGCTCCTAAAAATCAAACACTTAAACGCTCATCAAAAGACTTCACCGAAAGAGTAAAAAGACAACCTACAGATTGGGAAAAAAATTTTGGCTAAGACAAATCCAATCAGCATCTAATCTCTGAAATCTACAAGATACTGCAAAACCTCAACAATGAAAAGACAAATAACTGAATTAAAAAATGAGCAAAGGATATGAACAGGCACTTCACCAAAGAAGACATTCAGATGGCTAACAGACACATGAGGAAATGCTCAGGATCATCAGCCATTAGAGAAATGTAAATCAAAACTACAATGAGATACCATCTCACCCCAACAAGGCTAGCATTAATCCAAAAAACACAGAATAATAAATGTTGGAGAGGTTGTGGAGAGACTGGAACACTTATACACTGTTGGTGGGAATGTAAAATGGTACAACCACTTTGGAAATCGATTTGGTGCTTCTTTAAAAAGCTAGAAACAGAAGTACCATAAGATCCAGGAATCTCACTCCTTGGAATATATCCTAGAGAAGTAAGAGCCGTCACACGAATAGATACATGCACACCCATGTTCGCTGCAGCACTGTTCACAATAGCAAAAAGATGGAAACAACCTAGGTGCCCATCAATGGATGAATGAATAAATAAATTATGGTATATTCACACAATGAAATACTACACAATGATAAAGAACAATGAATCCGTGAAACATCTTATATAACAAGGAGGAATCTGGAAGGCATTATGCTGAGTGAATTCAGTCAGCTGGAAAAGGACAAATACTGTATAAGACCACTACTATAAGAACTCAAGAAAAGGTTTAAACACAGAAGAAAACATTCTTTGATGGTTGCGAGGGTGGAGAGGGAGGGAGAGGGGTATTCACTAACTAGATAGTAGATAAGAATTATCTTACGTGAAGGGAAGAACAACACACACTACGTGGGAAGTCAGCACAACTGGACTAAACCAAAGCTAAGAATTTTCCTGAATACAACCAAAGACTTCAAGGGACACAGCAGCAGGAACGTGGGTCTGTGGACCATGGTTTCAGGGGACATCTAGGTCAACTGGCATAACAAAGTTTATTAAGAAAATGTTCTGCGTCCCACTTTGGTGAGTGACATCTGAGGTCTTAAAAGCTAGCAAGTGGCCATGTAAGATGGATCAATTGGTCCCACCCCACCTGGAGTAAAGGAGAATGAAGAACACCAAAGACACAAGGAAAATATTAGCCCAAGAAACAGAAAGGGCCACATAAATGAGAAACTCCATCAGCCTGAGAACAAAAGAACTAGATGGTGCCTGGCTACCACCAATGACCGTCCTGACAGGGAACACAATGGAGAGTGCCTGACATAGGAGGAGAAAAGTGGGGTGCAGAACTCAAATTCTAGGAAAAAGACAGACTTAATGGTTTGACTGAGACTGGAGGGACTCTGGAAGACATGGCCCCCAGACTCTCTGTTAGCCCACAACTAAAACCATTCCAGAGGCCAACTCTTCAAACAAAGATTGGATTGGAGTATAGGACATAAAAATGATACTTGTGAAGAGTGTGCTTCTTAGCTCAAGTAGGTACATGGGACTAAATGGGCAGCTCCTGTCCGGATGTGAGATGAGAAGGCAGAGAGGGTCAGGAGCTGTTTGAATGGACATGGGAAATCCAGGGTGGAAAGGAGGAGTGTGCTGTCACAGTATAGGGAGAGCAACTACGGCCACATAACAACGTGTGTATAAATTTTTGTATGAGAAACTAACTTGAATTGTAAATTTTCACTTAAAGCACAATAAAAAAAAAAGATTATCCCTTTGGAATCCCAAAAAACAGTCGCCATAACCTTCTCAGCAGTCTTCCCTCTCCTGGCTCAGTTTTCAGGGTCTTCTTGACCTTCCTTAAAATGCTTGATACATCTAAAAACTTTTTTTTTTTTTTTAATGTGCAGCAGCATTCCCATAAACTTGTTGCAAAGCTTCAATGATTTGGGAAGATGGCCACTTGAGTTTTGTTAAAAAACTTACTATTAGCCCTGATCTCAAAATTGTTTTTTTCCATGGCACAAAAAGCATGTTTTTGTTTTTTGAAGGCATCCTAATGAGACGAAGACAAGTATATTACTGAGAGGACTTGTCTGCAGTCATCCACTGATCACAGAGACATGTTTAAATGTGTTTTGGTTTCGTTTGGAATAAAACTGTGCACATATGAACTGGAACCCTAGTAGCAATGCTTTTTGACTTACCATCGTATTGGCAGCAAGCATATTTGGGGGAAAAAAAAGATCAATAACATTTTCTGAATTATGAAAGGTCCAGAATTTTTAGAACTGAATACCTAATTTATTTCTAAATGAAATGTAAAGAAGAGCACTTTGTCAGAATTTGATGACTCATATAAACCCATGAAGAAACGTCAGCAGTCTCCTCAGATGGCAGCTCCTGGGGGAAAACATCGCTCTTAACCCTCCCCTGGGTCCACGTGGGGAGCCCTTCATGCCATCAACACTCCTGGCCTCTCCATACCATGTAACTCACTCCTTCCAAAGGCAGGAAGAGTGGCTGATATAGAGTGTGAGTTTGTCATTAAGAAGCTGGCCAGAAGTGGCTCTGACCTTTCCTTCTTCCCACTGGGATCTGCCTACTTAGAAGCATGCTGGCCCCTGCTCATCCATTTAGAACAGGGTAAGCTACCATGGCAGGGGCATAGGACTGGCCAGTATTGCCTGTAACTGATGGGGGTAAGTCTGTCTAATTCAAGGGTGCAGATCTAAGCCCTATTCTCCAACCTACTTTGGTAATAAACATGACATTTCAATCCCTAGCTATCTGACCCCCGTACTGATAAGAATTTGAATAGGGGGAAAATGGTTATAATTTACTGATCCTCCCAAAATCCTTAATACCAAAAAAAAAAAAAAAAGACCCAAACCCATTGCTGTTGAGTTGATTCCAACTCAAAGCAACCCTATAGCACAGAGGAAAACTGCCTGCCCCATAGGGTTTCCAAGGCTGTAAATCTTTATGGAAGCAGACTGCCACATCTTTCTCCTGCAAAGCAGCTGGTGGGTTCAAACTGCCGACCTTTTGGTTAGCAGCAGAGCCCTTAACCACTGTGCCACCAGGGCTCCTTAAAATCCTCTGAGGGTGGGAGGGAGACATGTAAACAGCAAACTAAGGCAAGAGGTCTACTATGGTAAAGTTCATTTTTTGGTAAAGAACTTTACTTAATGGTTACCAGAACCATTAGATATGCCAAATCAATTACTATTCCCTTCTCTTCTTTCTCAATGTGTCTGTAGCTCCCAGTAAGTTGACTGCTCTCTCCTTCTTGAAACACTTTTTTGTTTTGGCTTTCAACACACCATGCATGCTGGTTTCCTCTCATCCCTCCGGCTCTCCTCCTCAGTTTTCTTTGCTAATCCGTCTAATTCCTATGGTGGACTGCAGGCCTAATTTAATGTCTCTTCTCTATCTCCACTTTCCCTCTAAGTGATCTCATCCCTTTTCATAGCTTAAAACACATCTTTACATTGAAGATGCTCAATTTATATCTCCTATGTGCAGTAGGTTTATCCACTTGACTACCTATACCTGACATTTGCATGCTAATTGTCAACTCAAACGTGGTCAAAATAAATATCTGATTTCCCTAAACCTATTTCCAAACCGGAGCCCTAGTGGTGCAGTGGTTAACAGGTCATCTGCTAACCAAAAGGAGTGCAGTTTGAATCCACCAGCCACTCCTTGGGAACCCTATGGGGCAGTCCTACTCTGTCTTATAGAGTTGCTACGAGTCGCAATCAACTCGATGGCAATGGTTATTTCCAAACTGGAGCCTGGTGGTATAGCGGTTAAGAGCTCATCTGCTAACCAAAGGTCTGCAGTTCGAATACACCAGCCGATCCTTAGAAACCCTATTGGGCAGTTCTACTCTATCCTATAGGGTCGCTATGAGTCGGAATTGACTGGACGGCAATGGGTTAGATTTTTTTGGTTTTTTATTTCCAAACTATTCCAAACCCAGTCTTTTAAATAGCAGTAAGTGGTACCATCACTCAGTCAGCTGCTCAAGGCAAAACTTTTCATTCCTCTTGTTCCTCACCTCTACCCTCCCACACTCCATCTACCAACCAGCTAGCTCTGTTCTAACTTATACCCATATGCCGAACTTGTCTGCCTTCAAACAACTCTATCCACACCAACATCAACTCTCTCCTTGACTATTTGAAAAAAAAAAACCTGCTAACTGGCATCCCTAACTCCCCTTTTGCCCCATGATAATCCATCCTCCACAACCCAGCTAATGAGCTTCAACCACCAGGACATTAATTCCTGGTCTTGGAATGACCAAGCTCTTTTCAGCCTAAAGACTTCTGCATTGGCCATTCCTCTTAACAGAAAACTCTCCCATTCAATCTTGACATGGCTTGCTCTTTCATATCATTCTGGTAGTAATCTGAATGATACCTCAGCAGGATGGCCTTCCTTACCACCAAATCTAAAGTAGATACATTTTCCCATGACCAAAGACTATCAAATCATAAACTGTAATGAATAAATTCCTTTTTATTTTGATCTGCCTGTTATTTTCATGATCACATGAAGGTAGCCAACAGTGTCTGGTATAAGGTAAGGGCTATTCAAAAAAAAAAAAAAAGCTGAGTAAACACACCGACTATATTACTGCATATTTATTTACTTCTTCATAATTATATAAGGCATCAAATCTCAAGCATAGGAGTTGAACACTACGTGTCGCACAGTTCAATCAGAAAGAACCCATAACTACTTACGGAGTCCCACCGAATGTGGTTTGCCATTATCATTCTTACTTGGCTGCACAAGTGGAGCAAATGAAACAGCAAGAATATTTTTACTTTCCCAAGTGTTTTGTCCAGTTCGCATAATCTGTGTTAACTATTTAGAAAGAAAAGAGGAATAGAACAGCTTAATCCTAAAAATGGATGACCTTTTCGTCACAACTTTGTTTTAAAACAATAATTGCCAGAGAGCTATACAATCACTTTACAATCACTTTTTGTGAAGGCAATTGAATTACTTCCATTTAGATATTTACTATAAAATAATACAAATGGGATTAAATATATTTTCTGTTCAAGATACATATTCCAATGCAAGTGAGATGCCCAAACATGGCCGAGTAACTCTGCATGTTAGATTTGAGGTCTGATAGCTTCCAGGGTTACCACTCCAATCTGTACTTATCATTGGCTCTCAAAAGACATGTCTAAGATAGGTTCAGTTGTTTGAGTAAAGCATTGTATTAATAAAACCATGTTTTGATTACTGTTCCAACGAGTTAGCTCAATCCTATTCCATAATGGTAATGAAATATAGATTCTAATTCTAACCCCAACTTGGTATTTCACAAATAAATGCTATTACTTACAAATGGACTAGGAAAGAGTTTTAGCTACTTACTCCGCAAAGACTCATCACTAGTCCTAGAAAAAAATATCGGCTCAGTATCTGACTTGTTCAAGTTGATGTAGTACCTTCAACATAAATTATAAAAGCAGCCAATTATCACATTTTATGTTTGTACATTGTTGTTAAGTGCCATCGAGATGGCTCTGACTCATAGCGTCCCTATGAATAACAGAGTGAAACATGGTCCTGCGCCATCCTCACAGTCATTGCTATGTTTGAGACCACTGTTGCAGCCACTGTGTCAATCCATCTCACAGAGGGTCTTCCTCTTTTTCACTGACCTGCTACTTTATCAAGCATGATGTCCTCAAGGGATTAGTTCTTCCTGATAATATGTCCAAAGTACATGAGACGAAATCTCGCCATCGTCAGCCATCATCATTTCTAAGGAGCATTCTTGCTGTACTTCTTCCAAGACAGATTTGTTTGTTCTTACTACAGTCCATGGTATACACAATATCTTTGCTAACACCACAATGTGAATGTGTTAATTCTTTGGTCTTTCACTTGCACTGTCCAGCTTTCACATGCAGATGAGGGGATTGAAAATACCATGGCTTGGGTCAGGCATATCTTAGTCCTCAAAGTGACATCTTTGCTTTTTAATACTTTAAAGAGATCTTTCGCAGCAGATTTGCCCAGTGTAATTTGTCATTTGGTTTCTTGACTGCTGCTTTCACAGCCGTTGATAGTGGATCCAAGTAAAATGAAATTTTTGACTTCAATTTCTTTGCCATTTATCACAATGCTATTTATTGGTCCAACTGTAAGGACTGTTTCCTTTATGTTGAGGTGTAATCCTTACTAAAGGTTGTAGTCTTAGATTTTCATCAGTAAGTGCTTCAAATCCTTTTCACTTCAGCAAGCAAGGCTGTGTCATCTGTATATCACAGGTTGTTAGTCTTCCTCCAATCCTGATGCTGTATTATTCTTATAGTCCAGCTTCTCAGATTATTTGCTCAGCATACAGATTGAATAAGTATGGTGAAAGGACACAACCTTGATGCACACTCTTCCTGATTTTAAAACAGGCAGTACACCCTCGTTCTCTTCCAACGACTGCTTCTTGATTTATCAACAAGTTCCACGTGAGCACAATTAAGTCTTCTGGAATTCCTATTCTTTGCAATGTTATCCACAATTTGTTATGATCCACACAGTCCAATGCCTTTGTGTAGTCAGTAAAACACAAGTAAACATCTTTCTGGTATTCTCTGCTTTCAACCAAGACCCATCTGACATCAGCAATGATATCCGTCATTCCACATCCTCTTATGAATCTGGCTTGAATTTCTGACAGTTTCCTGTCCGTTTCTGAACTGTCTTCAGCAAAATTTTGCTTGCATATGACATTAATGATATTGTTCAACAATTTCCACATTCTACTGGATCACCTTTCTTTGGAATGAGCACAAATATGGATCTCCTCCAGTTGGCTGGCAGGTAGCTGTCTTCCAAATTTCTTGGCACAGACAAGTAGGGGCGTGCTTCCAGTGTTGCATCTGTTTGTTGAAGCATCTCAATGGGTATTTTGCCAATTCCTGAAGCCTTGTTTCTCAACAATGTCTTCAGTGCAGCCTGGACTTCTTCCTTCAGTACCATCAGTTCTTGATCATATGATACCTCCTGAAATGGCTGAACACTGACCGATTCTTTGGGGTAGAGGGACTCTGTGTATTCCTTTTTGGTATAGTGACTCTGGTATTCCTTCCATCTTCTTTTGATGCTTCCTGTGTCACTCAATACTCTGCCCGTAGAATCCTTCAATATTGCAACATAAGGCTTGAATTTTTTCTTCAGTTCTTTCAGCTTGAGAAATGCCAAGCGTGTTCTTCCATTTTGGTTTTCTGACTCCAGATCTTTTCACATTTTATTATTATACTTTACCTTGTCCTCTCATGCCTCCCTTTTAAAATTTTCTGTTCAGCTCTTTTACTTCATCATTTCTTCCCTTCGTTTTAGCTACTCTGTGCTCAAGGGCATGTTTCAGTCTCTTTGACAACCTGTGTTTTTAATGACCTTTTGCTTTCTTTATGTATGGTGTCTTTGATGTCATGCACAACTCTTCTGGTGTCTGATTATCAGTGCTCAGTGCATCGAATTTATTCTTGAGATGGTCTCTAAATTCAGGCAGGATGTATTCAAGGTCATACTTTGACTCTCATGGACTTGTTTTAATTTCCTTCAGCTTCAACATGAACTTGCATATAAGCAACCGATGATCTGTTCTGACTGATGATATTGAGCTCCTCCATTGTCTCTTTCCACAGATGTAGTCGATTTGATTCCAGTGTATTCTATCTGGCAAAGTTTGTACAGCAGTATATAATAAATGTTTAATAAAATCCCAATGAGAAGTCATATTTTAAGTGTTTAAAAATGTATCTTAAAAGGAAAACAATCTAAACACTGGAAGAATTTAAGCAAGAAAATTTTTCCAGGAATGTTTTTTAATAAATATCTTTATGTCTTTATCGTAACTGTCAAACAATTTGCCACAGAGCACGGCACATGGTAATGGTGAGATCCCCTCAACTACAAATGACAAGTTGTGATGTTAAAGGACCCATAGGATATATAAACTCCAACCCATCATGCAGCCCTCAGTCGTTTTAGGTCATGTATCTTTTAACTTACAAATCAAAAAGTGTTTCAAACATCTCAGATTTAGATTACTGTGATTACTAAAGATCTTATTTCTTTGAAATACATTTTTAAACATTTTTGAAGTCATTTGCTTTTAAAAGGTCCACCCATTTTCTGAATAAATTAGTGTTTCATACATTTATTAGGTCTAATAATTTCAAAATAAAAGCATGCAAGAAAAATAAATTTAATAATGCTGATAAATGCCTAAACATATTTTCAAGTGAGTCTATGTAATTTTTTTTAATTAAATGAAGATGTAAATACTCTTTTTTTTTTTTTTTAATGGAGTTAAGCAGTTCAAACCAAACCATACGTGAAATTTCTTTCGATACATTTAAAGGGCTGAAGAATGTTGGAAACTGAGCAACTGTTAAAGAGATCATGGCATTCTACCCAATACCTTCTAGGTGGAGAAACTGGAGGAGGAGTTGCTGATCCAAGCCACAAGGGACAGCTAAGCTTTGTCAGAAGCCTAAGTCTCCTCCAATCACATCACAGGGGTCTCTTTAATATATGCTTTGGATAAATAATTACGCATGTATTTCAAGTTTTCCATACAGACAGAAAGAGCATTTCTTCTTTAAAAACTACAACGTACTTTTCACTGACATAGTATTCTTCCAATCTTAACCAAAAATAAAAAAGGTAAAAATCAAACCCAAGTGACAATTATAGCATTATCACTTCAAAATGATGTGAAAATCCTCATCATTCCTAATATGGTTCAGGGGCTGTGATACAGAAAGGATTGAGGGGCTCAGGGAAATAAAATTGAAAAATAACTGCTTTGAAGGCTACTTTTTAATAGTAAATTATTTTAGGAAAATAGAACCCTAAGCATCTTTTTTATCAAGCAAAGTGTTGATATGTTACTAAATATCTTCTGCAAAGGCTAAGAGGAAAATAATTTAAGTTTCTAACAGACAACCAAGTGCTGTAAAATTTTCACCTGTAAGTCCTACAGTTACAATCTTCAGATGTCTGGTTTTCATCTGTTTCAATACTGCTAGATTCCAAAATTTCACTTTCCCTTCCTCTTAACAAAATCTGCTAGTAGTGAAACAACAAAAGGAAGCTTGTGCTCACCAATGTACCTTCTCAAAATGATTAGGGCTATAGGCCCTCAACCTGGGCTCTTTCCTCTCCCATCATTATCTGCTTCCATCCCGCCAGCCTATGGAGCATGGAACTCACCCTGGCTGTACCTCATCAGGGGTCCTTTCTTGAGCCAGGCTCGCTGGGGTTCCTGTGTTATTAGTGTGCGTGGGGGGGAAAGGTATTTACAATAATAAATAATAATTCATATACATTATGTGATTATATGATGAATGTCTATCCCCTTCACTCGAACTTTAGTATACTTTTTAGATCCACGGTGTGCTGAACACCTGGCATGGTGTTTAACATTTATTACATGAAACAAACATATTAAAGAAAAGTAGTAAGAGTTAAAGACTAATGTGTTTGCTTCCTATGCCATAAGCAAAAGGACAGTGAAAGTTACCTGATCCTCTATAGGCATGACTAGAATGCCTCCAACTTTTAGCAATATTTTCATGTAGTTTTCGTGGTCTTTTTGCACTCCAGCTCCACAATAAATTCGATCATACTGATGACTGTCAGAGGCTATCTGGAGGCAATTGCCAACCACAAATGCAGGTTCACAGAACTCAAATCTGCATGGAAAAACAAATGTATTTTAATTAATTTAAACAAAAGATTACATCTGAAAAAATTAATACAAGCCAGTTCTTTGAAATAATGAAGTTACCAAAATAAATTATAAGGATAAAATATCATTATAAAACATGGAGTTTAACACTGGTCAAATGCACTGTTTTATTATTATGTTTTAAAAACATTAACCCATTTTTGGCCACACTGAAGCCTCACTTATGCCTTAAAAAAATGAATATAATGAAAATCCCATTACAACACCAATCTTGTGATGCCCAGCAAATGATATATGATAATAATGAGAATTGCAAAGGTAAAACAAATTAAGAAAAAAATCACTTTCCATTGTCCTTTCCAAAAAAAGGTGAGGGGCTACTGGAAATGGTCAGGGCGTGTGCAGTACTCATCTGGGTGCTACACTGTTGTTGAGGATAAGTTGGCGGAGCTTTATCACCAGAGGGAGGGACCAGTGTCCTGATCTACATTCCCTTGCAACCACTAAAATTAGGAACATTTTCCTAACAAATTTTGGCTGAGGAATTTACAGGATTGGGACAGAGACCAGAATGAACAGTGTCTTTTCTTACTGCTGCTTTGGCCTCTGTGATCTCTCCTAAGCAACAAGAGAAGAGATGTGCTTTCAAAGGAAAGGTATTTTAGCCAGGCCACTCCTTTGTGGTTACAGTGTTGGTTCATGGTATATAGTTATGCTTTTACAAACTACCTGATTTAGACTTCTACTTTATTAAATTCTATTTAGACTTCTACTTTATAAACTGCTGATAAAGAAAACTAAAAGCAACCTATAATACATACTTCTGATTAAAACTCCAATGCAATAATGAAACGTAATCTTTTAAAATTAATTCCTATAATATCTTTTCACTTTTTAGTTGATTAAAGTTAATATGATCATACAGCAATTATCAGGCTATCATCTAAGGATAACATAATTCACATTAAAAGCTCTGGCATGCAGTGAAAAATGACATTTATTTGAATTGCAATCATTTTTACTTTGTAAAATATGTCCTATTCCTTGGTAATTAATAGGAGTTTCCATTAAAATTCACTGAAACACAGACATATTATGAACACTTAGTTTACCAGAATTATGCCCTATCCTCAATTTCCCCTCACCTCGACGAGGTCATGGCAGGGTGGGTTTAGCAGTATATGCCCTGTGCTTGAGTCTCCACACCCTTGCACTAAGGTGGTCCACGGCCTCTGATTTCTCTTACTAACCACCTCCTCATGCTCACAGTTTTCAGGTCTCGTCCACATGTATGCTCCCTACCGTAAATAGGGTACACTCAAACTCCTTTCAGTGCCAGGTGGGCTCATTACACTTCTCCACCAAGTTGACCTTCCACACTCATTACCCAGGATTGTTACCCACAGCACACGCCATGCTGGAGCCAGAGGAAAGCGGCATTATCACAAACTGTACTGAAACCCTCTCTGTAGGCACTGTCCCCCTGACTGAAATACTCTTCTCTTCTTCCCTGAATAAATGCCTACTAGCCTTCAAGATACAGTTCGAATATTAGCTTCCCAATGAAGTCTTTCCCAACTCTGTCACAGTATCTCATTCTTTCTATTTGCAAAGCACACACAAAACTTACCAAGGTTAGGGACCATGCTTTACTTCTCTTTTATGCTCAAGAGTACAGCAAAATCTGATTGTCTAAAATATCACCAAAATAAAATGTCTTGGCTTTTAAGCATCAGATACTATGGTTTAATCATTTTTATCAAAGTTATAGTAAGTATCCCTTAAAACTGAGAAGTTAGACTACTATTTCCAATAAAGTCTCCCTAAAAGTCTTCTTATAAAAATTCATTTTTAATAATTTAATTTTATAATAATTTAAGTCATTCTTATAATCTTCAGGATGAATATGAGAAGCAAATTTAAATAATCAAAGAGTTTTGAATTATTAAACCTCTTTTATCATTGTTGTTGATGCCATCAAGTCGATTTTGACTCACAGTGACCCCATGTGACAGTGCAGAACTGCCCCATAGGGTTTTCTAGGCTGTAATCTTTACAGGAGCAGATCACCAGATCTTTCTCCCCAGGAGACACTGGGTGGGATTATACCACCAACCTTTCAGTTAACAGCTGAGCACTTAATGGTTGTGCCACCAGGGCTCCTTTTATCATTAAGTCTGTTAAATCAACTCTGAAGTGTACTTATAGCTTGAAAAGCTTCCTACTAGTTAAAAATACAAGACAGCTTACAGAACATTACCTAGGAAAACACTATTACAGAAAAGCAACTTAAAATTTAAACTTACACTTCTCATATTAGTGATACTTCCTTCACATACTCTCATACCCAGCAAATTAATTAGAAAAAATTTAGTGCCTGATTACCTTATGCCAGTAATTAGCACAGTTCATTCAATCAAAAAGTATTTACTGAGCAAAAACTGCATATAAATACTGGGAACACAATCGGGAGTGCTCATGGAGCCTACAAAGAAAGCATCAAACAATCCTACTAATTAAAGTATAATTTACAACTGTGAGAAATGTCTAAACGAAATGAACGAGATCCTGTAAGGTTGAGGATGAAAGGAAACAGACTCGGGAGGTCAGAGAAAGGTTCACTGAGGAATAAGCTGTGATCTGAAAGGTGAGACAAGAGCAATCTAGAGCTACACTAGACAATATGGTAAACACTAGCCACATGTGGATACTTGAGTGCTTGAAATGTGGCCACTTCAAACTGAGATGTGCTACAAGTATACAATTCACATGGGACTTCAAAAACCTAGTAACAACAAAAACAAAAAACAGAATGTAAAATATCTCAATTTTTTAAAATATTTTTATATGAAAGAGTTTTTTGGTTGAACAGCCACATAAACTGAAAATATTAAACAACTATTTATTACAGGTAAATAGGAGCTTCAAATACATTCTCCTTAAAAAACACACACTTTCCTTTGAAACATCCTCCTGGCTTTCCTGCTATCTCTTAGACTATTTCTTCTGAATTTTAACTGTATCTCCATCATCTATTATGGTCCTCAAAATACATTTACTAAGTAAGTGAACCATGTAAGAAACCAAAACGCCTTATCTACCAATTTTGAAGATGAACCCAAATTTGACAAATATGTTAATGACAAAATCTCAGGGCTAGAAGAAAAATCTGCATAGAAATAGTTACAAAAAAAGCACATGCTTATAGAAATCCCTACATTAACATGATGGTTCATGTTTTACTAAGTTGATTACTACACTAACTTGGCTTCAAGTTATAGAATAGAGGATTTTCTTTTTTTCAGCATGCCAAAAAAACAAAAACATAAGCCCTTTCCCTTTAAATAAAAGGCACTTTTTTTTTTTCTTTTTTGCCTATCTTAAAACTTTAAATAAACTACCCTTATTCATACATAGTTGAGAAAACATCGTCAATGATTACCCTTCTGAAGGGGCTTCTACCTATGGAGTGTTACAAAGGATTGTAGAGAAAAATCAGATCTGTAAATTCATAATTTCTACTAGTGCAAATGGAAAATACACTTCTAATAAACACATAGTCTTTACACTTTTATTTTACATGTTTAACTTCCTTTACCAGAATATTCAAATTTGAAAGACTGAATTTAGAAGACAATATTCCACAACGACTGGATTATTTCTAGATATGAAAATAGCAAAAATAAATAAAATTGGGGAAAGACTATAATATTTTTCAATGTTGACTCTAAAACATCTAGAACATAGTAGAGAATCTATATGCCAAACACTTCACAAAAAATTATAAGTACTAATTTAGTAGTTATTAAAAAAAAAAGTCTATCAGAGATAGTATCCCATCTGGGAATTATTATACTTTTAACTACGGTTTGGCCTTCTCAATCAATAATATATGAACTCATAACAATTACTTTAAAAAAAAATTCTGAAATTTCATAATGTAGCAATTTTAATTCATATATATATATGAGTTATGGATTATCTCTTCTAATAAAGTACTTACAGAGGTACATAGCTGTATTTCTGATGAGGTGCATAGTTGAAAATCTTACACATTTTGTATTCTGATACTAAAATAATGTTGTACTTTTATAACAGCTTTTGATATATATAAATTCATACCAATCAGGATATCGAATGACCAAAATTTCACTGCTTATATTTTTTGAAAAAGTCTATGATTAAAATTTTTATGGTAAATGTTTATGGATGTGTTCATTTATATGTATGAATAACTAAATGACTGATCTTACAGAGATGGTGGCCACCATGTTATTAAGCAGAGTAAATTACAACTTCTCTTAATTCCTCTGAGGCAGAGAAGTAAACAAAGAAAACACTTTCTTCGTTAGGCTATGACTCTCTGTACCTAAGTTTCCACAAACCTCTACAGACAAAGAACATATTTTAAACCACAAATGCAATTTCTATGCAAGATGGAAGACTGTAGAAATAAACTAACCAGAAGTTCTCAGTTTACTACAAAGTAGTACTACACTATTTACAGATTTACACATATAAATCAGGTTAAAAATAGTGAAAGAGAAAATCTGAGTTCCACCTGTTCACATTAACCACCCACTAAATGAAACCCAAGCAGAAAAACTGGCAAGAAGTCTACCAAAATGACACTTCATATGTGGTTTTAATTATACTTGTAAAAGTTTGATTCACATATTCTTTCTTCAGTTTTTAAAAGTGATTTAGGAGCGTTCATTAAAATTTTATGTCTGTAAGTAAAATTAAAAGTAGCAATCATTCTTACTCTTGGAAGAAAATTTCGAAAACAAAACTTTCCAGACAGAGATAACTCACACTCCTAAATGACAATATGTTATCTACATACAGAAGAAAAGAAACTGAAAACTCTTAAAGTGTAGGTAATAACCACAAAATTCACTCACTTTAGGTTTACAATCATCTACTGATTTAAGCCTGAAAATCTAATGGCTGATTTTTAGACTTTCTCTTACGTAGAAAGGAGAAATATTTCACATACTTTTACTAAAGTGTACATCGGAAATCATTTATGGAAAAATTCACACACACACACACACACACATATCTAGGTTTAGAACCATGAACATTTGCCCAACATAACATCAGGATTCTAATCACTTACCTTAACAGTGGATCTTTAAAGATGCATGCTGGAGTATCTTCATCTTGAGGTGGACAGATGCCTTCGTTCACAGCAGGGACCTTGCCAACTTGCCCATATAATTCTTTTGATAAGCTGCTAGGAGATCAGGGTGACCTAGCCTTGCCCTGCAGCTTCCCTCTTAGACGGATAGTCTAGGTCTAGGAGCTGACTGAGAGTAGAAAAAACAACATTCCCCTTCAATACACTGTGGAAGTGGGGGCTGATAATTTGTAAACCTAGTTAATCATGTGCCACAGGATGCTGTCATTGAAATTTTGAACATTTATTCCAATGGAATAAAGGACTTTCAAGGACATGGGGAAGAATCCCACCTGGTTCTCATACCTCATCCAAAACAACCCGCCAAATGAATCACAGAAATTTCTTTTTCTTAAAACATTGTGTCATAATATGCATTGTGAGTTTTAAGAGCTATGACCTTTGTTAAAACAAGACAGAACTTTAGAACTTTCCTTAGGGAAGAGAATAAAGGGAAATGAGTTGGAGATCTCTTAACCACCAAATGTACTTATACCTTTCAAACTCTTATAACCAATAATTAAGCTATTGAATTAAAACAATAAAAAAAGACTTTACCTTTTCAAGTGTTTTCCCTTCCAACTGCAACCAAACTCATCTAAAAATAAGTCAAACGCTATTCAAAGCAAAGTGTTAAGAGTAAATACATTGGTTTTTCATTGAATGAAGATTTAGAAGAAATCCTTAGGACCCCTTCCCAAAAAAAATCTCTAAACATTTTCATAGGAAATGTGATAGAAAGTCATATAAAAGAAGTGAGCCTTCATGTATTTCAACAATAATTTCTTCTAAAAATGTACCTGAAACCATCAAACTTTTCCCCATGACTATTTCTGAAGATTTCAGTCCCAACACCTGAATACTTGCAATGAGTAAAAAATGTGTTTACAGCCTGTGAAAATTGTTATAACACTACCTTCTGAACATTATTACTGTATTATAATGTTCAAATATTTGACACATATTTTTCAATAATGTTCAATATATAATGAATTACATACAGCAAAACTATATATGCAAAACAATTATACCATAATTTTCTTAAAGATGCAGCAGGGCTACTCTACTTATAAAGTTGACATTTAATTTTTCCAGTGGAAAAGAATCACATGTGGAAAATAATAAACCAATTTTTTTTTAAACAAGGAAACCAGACATTGCCATAAATCAATAAAATCTTCTAAAATACAAAAAACTATTTTAACTCTGAATTTAATTTGAAACTAAATTAGAGGAATGCATTGTCTCTTCCACCCACCCCTGCCCCAGCAATAATTCATGTCAGGTAAGTCTCTTTAAAGAACAGGGTAGGAGCACTCTTCAAATAAAAATGCTATATTGCCCTTAACCACTGTGACAGCACTCCTTAACTACAACCTGAAGGAAATAAATTATAAACATAAAAGTGCTGCTTCAACTTTCATATCTGGAGCTAAGGTGCCAGGTTGAAATTCACTTGTAGCTTACTTCTATGGGAAGAAATATTAGAATAAATCAATGTGTCCATCATCATAGCCAAATCAGACCCAAGTAAAAAGACTAGCCAGCTCAGGTTACGATCTCTCTCTCTAACCCTCAATTTTCACACTAGGAAATGTGGACACCAATATCACCTCTAGGGCTGTGGATAAAACACATAAAACGGTACATGGTACTCACTGAATAGATAATACATATTAGGTACTAATATTTTTTATCCTCTCATTGATGTTTTCCTCACTTATATCATGACCCATCTATATGACAGACTATACAGAAACTATACAGAAACAATGACACTCCATTCATGTAGAAAGAAAATCCCCAATAAATCAGATTACACAGCACTCATTAGGCTATCGATAACAGAACATTTCCAAAATCACTGCCAGATCTAGGAATTCCTTTCTCTGAAATGACACACTCCAAAGCATGCATCCTACAGGGCTAAGTCAACTACATATGTGTATATATATTGAATAAATACATAAATATAGCTATAAATAAATGCTATATTAATTACTGACTCATTTTCAGGGTATTTACAGGAAAAAGTTTACAATACAGGCTCCTTTAATTGACACCCTCTTCCAAATTAGCTTGAGAGATTCTTTTGCTTACTGAACATGCACAAATACTGATTCATACAATTTGACCTTTTCCAATCTCCTGTCTGGATCAGAGTGGCCTAAAATAAAGATATTTTGGAGAGCTTTTGTGAAGAGCAGAACAGAGGTCAGCAAACTATGGCCCATGGGCCAAGTCCAGCTCGCCACCTGCTTTTGTAAATAAAGCTCTATTGGACCACACCATGCCCATTCATTTATGTATCGTCTGTGGCTGCTTTCACACTATGAGAGTAGAGTGTTGTGACAGAGACCATTTAACTTACAAAAAATATTTACAATCTGGCCCTTTATGGAAAAAGTCTGACAATGTTTTAGAGGGCCCATGAAATCAGCTATCAGTTTTAAAAGGCAATTTCACTATGATTTGGGAATACCACAGATATCAAGGCAGTAAAGCAAACATTAGGGCATCCCCTTCCCTCCTATCTCCAAATGCAGTAAATTCAGTGTAGTCTCTCCAAATTATTTCATTTACTGGTACAGGACTATAATATAGAAAGTTTAAAAATATGTGCATTATAATAAGGATACTTTCTAAAAAAGAAACACTAATTTCAAGACTCAGGACCCATGTTTTATACACATACAAAACCACACATTTGTATTGTTTAAAAGGTCATCTTACATTATATATTCAGATATTGATTAGTTTATTAATTTTTCCCACCTACTGCCTTATTTGGGGGAGCCCTGGTGGCGAAGTGGTTAAGACCTACAACTACTAACCAAAAGGTTGGCAGTTTGAATCCACTAGCCACTCCTTGGAAATCCTATGGTACAGTTTTACTCTGTCCTATAGGGTCAGTATGAGTCAGAATCAACTTGATGGCAACAAGGGTTTTTGTTTGTTTTCTTAGTCTTATTTCGGAGTTCACTATGATCTTCAATAGATTTATGTAAGAAAATTTCAAATATGCAGTTCAAATCATAAATGATATAACAATACTTTTGAAAAAAGGCCTGATTAAAACAAAGATCCAAACCAATATGATAAATAAGTTTTGAGGCGTATCTATCAGGTTTTAACTATTTGTCTCCATGTTACACATAATCAAGGATAACCTGGCGTCAAGGAATACATGAACAGCAATTAATTTTCCCGAGTTATTAATATTTTGTTAATTAAAATATGTATTTTACTGAGTCATACACAATTAAATATAATGAAATGGCTGGGAAATGGGATTTAAAAATCACTTTGCCCACCATTTGCCAGTTTTTCTCTTAATTCACTTAAGAAAACTGAATCTAAGTAGAAAAAAAAGCATCAAGAAAAACTGCAAAGCATCAAGAAAAATTGCAAAGAAATCATGAAAACACAAGTTGGCTAGGAAGAGAAACACTGTATCTGCCTAATTTCTACCACAAAACCAAATGATATAAAAAGACCAGAAAAGAACCACTGCATGACCTGTTGTCAACTCTGATTACTAAACTTACAAGCATTCACTACTTTATGCAAAAAAACCATTTCCCCAGTACCTACTACTCTTGTGGGCAAGCTATTTTATAATCTGAAACATACTAACAGTAATATTTCTGGACATTACTTGAAAACTAGAATAAATTTCTAGAACTAATTTTTTCAGACTAGTTTATTAATATAAGAATCTGTTTCAAAAATAAGTTATAAACTTCAGTAACAACTATATTATAAAGTCTGATTACTGTAAGATTATTAAAATAACAAGACTATTAAAATTATATTTAGATCAGTCATATCAGTATAATTTATGATCCATCATTTCATGAATAACAAACCTGAATAAAACATTAATAACAAAAGAAAACTCAAGAAATGCAAGAAATTTCGATCATTTTACAATTACATGTAAACAAACTTAGAAAAATTTTTAAAAGTGAGACAAATACATATAGAATTCAAACTGATTTGTTTTATGAACTGTTTAATATTTATATCAATACAGCAATGCCTTAAATAATGACATATAGATACTTCAGCGAGTCAAGATGCTTCTTTGAGTTTGTGCTGTCCAAGTTAATGACTCAAACTGCATTTTGTGTGTTTTCAGGGAATTATAACATTAAATGTGTTAATACCTAATATATAATAGATCTTACAATAGACCCTAAACATCTGCTTTTACTAGTATTACTTTTACATTTCCTAAATTTAAGTATTCAGAAGATCTCTATGTGTACATTAAGTTTCAACATCAAAACACTTACAAGCAATTCAATAAATTCAACAAAACTCTATTGTTCCAGTAAACTATATAAGAAATACCCATGTCCATATTTTAAGTACTCACCATACTACAAATCACAAGACAAGAGAGAAACAACAGACATAAAAGGATGTAAACACTGAATCTCAAATTTTTTATTAATAATTTGGGCTAAAAACTATTTTATGTGTAACAAACAACATGTTATTACTGGAAATATAACATGAGCCAACACGGTAAGCACTTGAAAAATGCTACAAAATCTGAATTATATGTTATGTTTTTCTAAAGAAAAGTATATAAGATAATGGTAGGCATTCAGCAAATTGATGCAGAAAATTCAAGTGACTTGCTCAAATCCACGGTGGTCCTTCATAAACCAATTACAAAACTACCTAGGTAGACAGGAGACCTTCCCTTCTCCCTATAGCACTGGGGCCGTGGCTGCCTCCTCTTTCCCAGCAGCACGCTAGTATTCTGTTCTACAACCATTCAAGTGTCAGTTTGCAAGAGAACTGGCAATGGCAAAGATTGAAAGGGAGAAAAGAGGGAGAGGATGGGCAAAGAAAGGGAAGGAGAAAGGAAAATATGTGCCCACAGACATTAACAGGGCCTTCTTAGCTTCTCTGTCTTGGTGCTACTCTCTCCAGAGGAAACCCTCAGCTCTGATTCCAACTGCCCCCAGGGTCTCACCTTGAGGGTCCATGGCCAGGGCCTGCAGAAGATTGAGGGCCCACTCCCAGCAAGCCAAATTGGAAGTCTGAATGTGTTTTGCACTAAAACTTTGTTACGTAAAGTGATTACGTTCTAAACCTGTGACTCCTAGCCTTGCTAAGGCTTTCTCCCTTTGAAAATATGACAGTTGTACAGAAAAATGAGAGCTGTAATCCTCCAAATTTTACATAATTTCATGGGGTACATGGATTTTGGCCAAAGAGCCCCTGCTCACAGTACTATCAAATACTGAATTTTAGTAACATTATGCACTAAATAGATTTTCCCTGCCAGCACAAGGATCAAACCCCGTGCAGTATTTTTTCCAAGGGAAAGCAGATTCTAATTTTAAAGCAATGGATTTATAAAAAGAGTTATCAAACACAATCCTATCACAAGATAGATCAATGTATTTCTATGTTAATTTTATTTGGGTATATTACAAAGTAACAATGTTTTTTTTAAAAAGTCCTTCTCATGCTAACGTGTCGCTCTTATATTACAAAGAGGGAAAAGCTATTAAATTACTAACCCAAAAGTATAAAACTAGTTCCAGAAAAATATTCTAATCACAAAAATCTTTACCAGTTGTATCTCCAGAAAAAAAAAATTAAAAAAAAAAAACCTGTACGATGTTTAATGAACGAGCCTTACTTTACTAATAAAGTGACAATAACATAAAATTATAAAGGTTATTTTACTTATAATTTACTGTATAAATTTACAAATAACAAAAATTATAATACAGAATCATTTTCCTAACCTTTTTTCTTTAACGCGTATAACACATTAATTTTTGCTGTGTTCAAATTAGCAACTCAGGGTCAATAATAAAGTAATAGTGTTGAGAAACAGGTGTTACACATATCACTAATCAAGTGCTTTCAACCAAAACTACAGATGTGAATACTTACTTATCAAAGCTATCACTATTTCTGATGAAGCTCTCCAGCTTTTCCTTGGCATATTCCACCACATCTGAATGAAGCTCAATCCCATGATTTATTCCAAAAGGACCTGCAATCGTAGCAGCAGCATTTTTATAAAATATTAATAATGTGCCCTTACAGAGCTCTTTCAATTTCTGCTCATTTCATCTACCATAGGACCACTTAAGGAGGGTTTGAAATATTCGAACACCTAACTGAAGCTGAATGGAAATCTTACTATTTACATTGCTTTTAAAAAAGAAAAGTTCCACTGAATTTCCTATCAAAGACTACTGTGCAGAAGGTTGACACCTGCAGAGTTCTCTCAAAGGAGTAGCTTATCAGGCAGGACTCTACTGTCAAGGGAACAATAATCATACTTCTGTGTGAATTTTACATTCTTTACCAATATATTCTCACTTATCATTAGGTTAAAATTCAGTAATTCTAAAGTGCCTGAAATCACAGACTTACATAGGTTACATAAAGGTCGCACACCTCCACCCACCCCCCCAATAAATAGTAAATTTGTCTAGCACCAAGACGACACTCTTTGTCTTTTGGAAGCTCCCTGTCTAGCAGTCTGCAAGCCGGCACTCTCTGCCAGGCTGACTGTATTCTGGGTTCCAGTTAATTTCGCATTTCTAACGTGGCAGTTCTTCTTGCACATGGTCCAGAATCAGGGAAAGCTTTCTCTACCCCAGGAGATGATCTTGGGATAGCTGGTTTCCCCACCCTGGCACCAGCTCACTGACCATTTCCCAAAGCTATTTATTGCACACTACTGCCAGCCACCTGCCCCACATGAAACACACAATCTCATCTAGTTATACTAGCTCCTGTTGGAACTTCTGAAATTCAGCCAATCAGTTTTTCCTCACTCGACATTTATGCTACACTTTTGTTTTACTGACACTGCTCTCTTACGAAACTGAGTGTGTATGAATTACTTTTCGTATCTTTAGAAACTAACTGGATCTGGTCTCTACTCAATGTCATTAAATATACAATGTACATTGGAGTTGTTTCTATTGACTTCTAACCAAACATTTTGAAACAACAAAAAATCACATAATCATAAATGAACATGCCTGAATGTTCAAACAGCACATAAAAAATGTTTTGTGATCTAGGAGATACTCAAATTATAAAAACTAAATCAAAATGATCAGATACTGCCTTCAAGCCAAACCAGCTTTAAAAAAAAAAAAAAAAAAAAAAACAAATCTATTGCCATCGAGTTGATTCCAACTCATAGAGACCCCACAGGACAGAGTAGAACTGCCCCCATACGGTTTCCAAGGAGCGGCTGGTGAATTCACACTGCCCATCTTTTGGTTAGCAGCTGAACTCTTAACCACTACGTCACCAGGGCTCCAAATTCAGCTAAAGACAATGCTTTATTCTGCCATACTTGTGCCGTTCTATTCTATTGGTATTCCCTCAAAAAACTGTCTGATTCTCCCTGAAAAATGTATTCAGGTAGAAAGGGTAAATAAAAAGGTTCTGGTTTCATTAAACCAAAACAGACAGAATCAATTTCCTTTGTAATGTTTTCATACTTTTTAAAAATAAATTGATCTGACTGATGCAATCCTCAAAATATTCTGCTTCTCATTTCTCGTTTCCTTACTCTTGAACAGTTAACCTGTACCTGAATACTGGGACATCTGCCCAATATCACTTAAGGCCTCTCATAATCGTTTATTATTTAACATAGATAATTGAGTACAACTGAAACATTTTCTTTTTTAAAAAAGTAAATAAAAGTGGAAAAAACAGAGAAGCATGCAGAGCGATGTCAGTTTTTAATTTAGTGTTCAATCTGAATATTTTGAGAACTTGAATTTCCATAAGGGTCAACATAAAGAATGTTAGGAAAAATTGAATAGTTTTCATTTAAAAAATTCAAATTAGACTACAACTACTTAACATTATGTACAAATTGAGAAAAATATTGTTCTATGAAATGAGTCTAATTTCTCTTTAATCCTTTTAAGATATTCTACTGAATGTAAAACAGAGATTTTTTTATATTTTTGTTATCCATTAAGAATATAGTTATACTAATCAAACATTTTTATGAGAAAAGAAAACTAGGGCTACACAGATAAGAGATCAATAACAAGGGTCACTATTGCTAGCATTTTAAGTTTCCTATAAGACCAAATGCACAAGCACAATAATAAAGGCATTAAGAACCTGGAAAATAAGACTTCTGTTCAACACTTGAAGCTGCCTTATTCACTGAGGGAGTCTGGATTTCAGAGTTCTACATCCAAAGAGACTAGGTAGGCTGTGCTTCAGTTAAAGACACCACTAGTTTCTTTTTCCTTTACTTGCTTCCTGTTTATTGTCTAAAAGCAAAGTGGCAACTTTTAAAATTGAGGCTGGACGTTTGTTAAATTTCATGTTTTTCACATAACGTAACTGGACATAAGATGATTATGAAAGATACAAAATACAATTTCATTAAACATATAAAGGATTTGTTTTACAAATAGTATGATAAACTCAAATACAGAATAATACTATGTACTAATATTTAGGGCAAGATAAGATACCATTTATGATTTTTTTTAATGGATGGAATCATTACAAGTTTAAACATGAATACAGATCTTTAATTATCATTGCTTAATAATTTGAATATTACAGTAATTAATAATGAAAATTTGAGAAATGCATTAATAAAAGGCATCACCAATATCTCATTTAGAATGTTATATACTAGAACACATCAAGTGAATGATAAAAATGTAGTGCAATTATTTTTACAACTCATATTTGATATCTGTACTAAAGAGAATAACAGGAAAATAAAGCACAGAAAACTGAAAAGGCAGGCATTGCTGCTTCTGTGGAAGAAGACTGAGAGTTCTGCGATGGGAAGGAGTCATTTTCATCAACAAACTCTTGTCTAATGTGTTTTAACCATAAGCATGTATAACTTTTTTCAATCAAAAAATACTTGGCTAGACAGAGAAATGAAAAATAATGAAAGCATAATATTTTCAAATACATAAATCTGTAATATAAAATAATTCTAATAGAAAGGTACAAGTCATCAGTGGAAAAAAAATTAAACAGTATCTGAAGAAGATGTTAACAGGCCAGATGAAGCATAAACCTGACTGTTTAACCAATGGATTCCAATGTTATTTTGTATTTACCATGTAAATGAAGAGATTTTTCTATAAAATACTATCGGCTTAATTTTTATAATACATATTTAAATGACAAAGAAAAAGTATTAACAGTTGACCACATGCACAGAAGTCAACGTTTATTAAAACAAATAGTTACTGCAAAAAATCTAGGCATACTATGCAATACTAGAAACGATTTTAAAGGCAGGCAAAAGCCCCTTTATTTAGAGTAATAACAAATACAACGAACTTCCAATAAAATAAAGTCTAGAAGCTGTTTTTCTTTTGTAGTAATCAGATCTACAATCTAGCTCATTTATCACCCACCAGTTAGTCAAACTTATAAAGGCCAGTAATTATTAGGTTTACAAATCAAGTATACATGCAATAGCTCTACTGCTTATTTACACTGATGCTGACCCCATGTGACACCCAGCACTTGAGCCCCACTCCTTGCTCTGAAGCCTCCTGAGAAGGCTCTTTGAGAGTGATGTGTGAAAGCCTCCTAAGGCAGGTCAGGGAAACCTGAAAGCTTCACACTACCTTTGAAAGAAGCTCTCTGCATCTTCAGTATTTTGTGTAAAGCTAATTTATAGAACGCAGACACAGACAAAAGGTATTTTATAATACATAACTGAAAGAGCTGCAAAAATCAGCTAATTTTGAATTGGCAAATATCTGTTACCTGTTTTTACCACATTAAAAAAACAAAGATAAACCAATTTAAGATCCATTATTTCAATTAAAGACTCTGAGATCTAAAAACTGTGTTGTACTGAGAAAAATAAGTGGATTTAAGGTCGGATGTCTTAGTTTCAATCCTGGTTCCTCCTCTTAACAATTGTATAATCTGAGACTAGTCACTTACTGTTTGAAGACCATTTTTTAATCTTGTAATTATGTAAAAGTGCTTCACATACTACAAAGTAAAATATGTGTACAAACTTTTATTATAAATTATGTGACCTTTCCTTATATGTACAATTGGTTACTTGCAGAAGCAAGATCATAACTATGTAACTGGTTCTCAATCTTAACTGCATATTAGAATACTCTGAGAATCTTCCAATTAAATTTCACTTTAAAAGTAGACTAAATTACAAACTAGAGTAAACTGAAGTCGATTTAAACTGTAGATGTTTAGGCCCCACTGTAGACAGGTGAGACAAAAATCTCTAGGGGTTGTTGACCAGGCTCTGCAGGTAATCCTAACATGCAATCACTAACCAAATCCTCCTAATTTTTACAAAGCTCCATCTAAATGATTTTTAAAATCTATTCTGGACTGTCCAAATCTCTGTTCTCCTTGGTAAACTAACATCAAGAGTTTATAACAGTAAATAAAAACATTTTAGTCAAAACTAAATTATTTACCACAAGGGGGAGTAGGTAAATCAGTTATTTGATTTCTACGAAACTAGTATAGTGAATGAAAAGTAAAATACATATATAAATAAAATGAAATCATTTTTCAATAAACTTCAATAATATTTTATTACTATTTTTATATAAAACAAGGCAGCTTTGATGAGATTTGTGAGTAACTTTACAAGTAGTCGGGGACAGTAACAGGTAAAAAGTAGATAGGAATAGGTTTATTTCTTTCCCTGAATATCCTGTATACTGTAGAGACATAAAATAGTCCAAACTAGATAAAAGGGGAGAAAAAAGAATCAGCAAAAAGTTAGGTAATTATTACCTAGCTAATTAAGAGAAATTGTCCAATGTGTTGCTACTTATTAAAATTCTACTTAATCACTTATAGTTTCTCCTGTCCTATTATTTCACATTGGAAAAACATGTTAAAGACAAATACTGTCAAAGTTTCACTGAGTCTTGTCATATTAGCTTAACCATTCTGAAGCTAGCTCGATACATCTGAAACCGAAGACTTCTGTTCTCTGCTCTCCAGGATTGGGAAAGCTATCTTGAAACAAGTCCTGGAATTTACCAGAAACAAGTTCCAGTCCTTCAGCCTCCTCTCAGCCTATGGATATAAGTTCTATTTTCTTTTATTGTACTTGAATCTTACTAGTATATTTATACCAGATCTGAAAGTGCTGGTTTAAACAGTTACAGAAAATACAGGACCCAAGGCCCTAAATAACTACACATGTGAAATGTCTAAATATCAGGAACAGACATCACGATCAATTTATTCACATATTTCCAACCGACTGATAATATTCAAATCCAATATATTTAGAGAAACTTTCAACTATGTCTCACTCTACAATAAACATTAAAATGCAGGCTAAGTTTCTACCAACACAAATTCAATAAATGAAGAAAATATTCAACTATAATAGAGAATAGTTTAAAAAGCTGATTTAAGTAACTTCACATCTTGATCCAAATTCTTTTTAATACAAGTCATTTCCCTGGAAACTTTTTTTTTTTTTTTTTTTTCCATTTTATTCTCTTATTTCATTGCATACTAATTTGTGAAGTACCTAAAGATACTCTGGGCCCAGCATGGTGACCGGTCTCCATAAATACTCAACAAATATTTTCTGAACTAAACGAAGAACAGCCAATAAAAATGATACAATCCTTCAGATCATGAAGGACAGGCATGATTTCAAGAGTAGGGATGTGTCTTGTATTGCTGTATCCACTCCACCATTAGCACAGTGTCTGAGATAATACTTTCTGAATGAATGATAAAGTACATAAATGGTCCCAAATTTCAAAGGTTTACGAAAAAGACTGGGGCAGATGGTATAAAAACCACAAAAATATATGTCTGTCTTTGATTTTAAAATAATGTATGCTGGCAAAAGAATAATTTTAGTACAGCTACTCCTCACTTACCGACTATCTCATTATCAGTGTTTCGCATTTATGACAACAGTAAGAAATCTATTATCCAATTATTTTGCACATTAACAACGTACGTCTGGCAGTAATGAATGCCAAGGTGCGAGGCAAGGATAACACCGGCTATGACGATTAAGGTTATGTGTCAACTTGGCTGGGCCATTACTCTCAGTGATTTGGCACTTATGTAATGATTTAATTTGGTGGTTATGTAATAACGCAGTCATCCGCTGTTTTGTGATCTGATGTGGTCATCCTCCATTTTCACGTAACACCGATTTTCGCATAACAACCCAGTCTTTGGAACCTAACCATGTCGTTAAGTGAGGAGTGGGTGTACATGTCAAATCTACTTTATCTGATATTACCAAGGAATGATGGAATTCACACAAGTAAATTTTACAGGTAAGTACATTCCATTCAAAATAAATATTAATTTTAGCTGTTTGATATTTATAAAATGCAATACATAATTTCTTGTGTTTCTAAAGAAATTCTTCTGAATTCAATCAATGATAATTCCTATAAACATCCTGTGAATATTATGCAAAAAAGCAAGTGTCTTCAGAGCTCTATTAAGTTATTATTAAAGTGGAGAAACAACTGAATAAGACAGAAAAGAGGGAGAGAAGGGAAACTTCTCAAAGTATGCCTTTTATACTTCTGGATTTTTGAAAGAGAAAACAGAATGATGTTGAGGTTTCTGGCTTGCATAATTTGGTGAAAACAAGCACATTTTACCAAGATAGAATACAGAAGAGGAAGATTTATTGAACTGTTTTGTCTTTTGTTGAAAAAGGCAGAAAAGGGCAACCTGAGTTGGGGACAGGTTGAATTTTGGGAGTCTCTAACACACTGAAGCAGAGATCTGCAGGAGGTACTGCATATTTAAACACTCAGCTGGTGAAAGTGACCTAAAGGTCAGGAGCAGCTGGAAATCAGCAGACAAACCTTGCCTAGCAAGAGAAATCTGTGAGTCCTCTGCATATTAAGTATTACCTGAAGACAGACCAAACCCCCCCCCCCACCTTCACTACAGCCTGAAGCCAAAGAAATTCCCAAAAAAGAACAAAGGAGGTATTTGTAAGAGTAACACAAAGTGATTTGAACTCCAGGGTAAGAATCTTTGTAGGCCAATGGGTAGGGGAGGGGGAAGGGAAAGGGTAGACTCTGCAGAAGCTATGCCCAGAGAGAATACGAAGGCAGGTTCTAGAAGCAACCAAGAACTCCAGTAGGCCAAGTAGCCAGGCCCACTCAAATCAACTTCTGGCTCCAATCGGAGAGCACAGTCCAACATTCAACCCACCCTAGGGAAGAATATATAACAAGAGAAAGAATTACTACAAAGGTGCCAGCTCCTACAATGAAAGAGAGATGTTACAAATTATTTTACAAATAAGGAAACAAATTCAAGAAACTTTAATAATTTTCTGAAGGTAATGTATTTGGTTAAGTGGAAGGTCCAAGTTGAGGAGAGGTTAATCCTGAAGATGAAAGCTCAAGATGCTCAAAGAACCACCTCTGACATTTTTCACTCCCACTAAAGGAATTTCCTCTTAACTTCTAAGAAGAGTATAACCAAAAGACATTACTATGAAAACTGTAAAATATCTAGAACCTGTACTGCTTCCTAATATTTGATGTTTTTGTTACTTACAATTTGTTGCCCTGTAATAACCACCTGAGTATTGATTTTCAGAGGCAGCAACGAAGAGGGTTGAGAGTAATTACTTCTACTCCACAACCAGAAGACGCGAGAGGACGGGGAAAAAAAAAAAAAAACAAGCCTAAGGAAAAGAACAGTTGCGGCAACTCAATACAAGGCATAAGAGTAGAAAAAATGATGAACCGAAGTCTAACTGCAACTAAGAAGTAACAGTTTAAATGGCGAAGAACCTTTACTGATTTCATAAAATGAGACCAGGCTAAAGGAAAGCGTTCTTTTCAAAACACATTTGCTCACAGAATCCCAAATAAAGCACATACCAAGAATAGCCCTTATAATCTCTTAAAAAAAAAA
>NW_004444105.1:3388167-3391973 GCF_000243295.1 Trichechus manatus latirostris
GCCTACAGAAGAACACAGAGTTCATAGGGAAAACTAGGTTTGGTTTAATGCAGCAAGTGGAATCTACCCTAGAAAGAAACTTGGATACCTCTAGAACATGCTGTCTTACCGAGAAGAAATTAGGGGTGGGACTGGGGGAAAGGCTTGACTATAGTCTGGATCCCTAATATTTGGCTTGAAGTGAGCTAGTAAGAGCATTCCAAAAGAGATGCATAAAAGAGCACGAAAAAAAAATCTGAAAATCTTATTTCTGATAAAGGGCTTATACTCAAAATATACAAAGAACACTTATAACTCAATAATAAGAAGACGAACAACCCAATTAAAAAGTGGGGAAAAGATTTGAATATACATTTCTCTAAAGAAGATATAGGAATAGCTAATGAATACATGAACAGATGCTCAACATCATTAATCATTAGGGAAGTGCCAATTAAAACTACAATGAGATACCACTTCACATGCACTAAAATGACTATTAGACACACACATACAGAGAAAATAACAAGCGTCAGTGACGATGTGGAGAAACTGCATCTTCCTACATTTGTTTCTGGGTAAAACAGTGCAGCCACTTTGGAAAACAACTTGGCAATTTCTTAAAAAGTTAAATATAAATTTCTCATACCGCCTAACAATTCTACTCCTAGGAATTTGTCCAAGAGAAATGAAAACTGATGTACACAAAGACTTGTAAGCAAACGTTCACAGCAACATTATTCATAACAGCAAAAAGTGGAAACAATCCAAATGACCATCAACCGGTGAATGGATAGACAAAATGTGGTATACATCTATATAACAGAATACTATTCAGCAATACACAGGAACAAACTATTGATCCATGCTACATACAACAAGGATCAATGTCAAAAACATCATTCTAAGTGAAATCAGTAAGTTGCAAAAGATCACATACTGTGTGGTTCCCTTTATATGAACTGTACAGAATCGTCAATTCCTATAGACACACAAGTAGATTAGTTGTTGTCAGGGACTGGAGCGGATACAACTGGACATGGGAGAATTTCCTTGGGGTGATGGAATGTTCTCAAACTGGGTTTGTGGTAATGTTTGCACAACTTTGTAAATTTAACAAAAATCACTGAATTGTACATTTAAAATGGTGACTTTTATGGTATATAAATTATACCTCAATAAAGCTGTTTAAAAAAGAGCATGAGTTCCTGAGGTCAAAGGCTGTAATGTGTAGCTGAAAAGGGACCATTTAATGTCCTGTGATAGAGAAAGAACAAGCGTAGAGGCCAAAAATGATGGCAAGATGTAGCTTAACTAATCAGGCCTTTTGGACAATATAGCAGTTGCAGTTATTTATATATGTTGGCAGTAAGTTTCCTATTAAATGCACAAGCTTGACTGACAATTGATGTTATGCCTATAGGAACTCATGTTCTAGCACTGAGGTAGTGACTACAAAGTGCTGGAACGATTCTGGCAGTCTCCCCATACAGTCAATAACCAGACAAGTGAATCCCTGAACCAAAAGGATCAGAATGGAGAACCATCCCTACTTGAATCAAGTAGAGATTAGTAGACTAATTTGCCTTCCTGCTCTGAGTTTGACTAAACCCTGTGAAGTAGAGGAAAGCCCAGGAATTGGGAGGCCGCTTTAATTACATCCTATTTTTAAATGGAATTGCCTAAGAATTGAGAAACAGGACTCAGAGTAGAATCAAGTACTAGATTCTTTGTGCAAACACTTAGCTTTGGGAAGACACTTAAGGAGAAGCAAATTAAACAAGGAGAAATTATCTTCAATTTGAAACTCAAGAAGCTGTCTCAATGAGGCATGCTAAAAGGTAGAGTGGTCTGCTCTCCAGGTCTGGGGTAAAAATAAATCTCATTTATGAATAATTGTTTCAAGAGTATTTTAATCACAAGACATTTCCTGGAATTAAGATAAACCTAACTTCCTCTGACCATCTGGAAACTGTCAAGAACAGAGCTCTCTCAGATTGTAGCCCATCCTTTAGAGGTGGGCTTCAGGAGTGGAAAAGGGAATTCCCCAAGGAGCAGGCATCCTCCTTGCTTGTGTTACCAAACCACAGATGCCCTGCTCTCCCTGCCCCAGCCCGAACTCCTCTAATTACACTACTGAACACATCCCCCAGTAAGAGTCACTACTTATGATGAGTACCTGTCACCTCCACCTGGTGAGCTGGGAGAGAAGAATGGCTGGGAGTCATGGCAGTCTCATTTCTTAATAAGGGGAGAACTTCTGTTATTGGGAGTAACTGTGAAGCAATGGAACCAAGTCTGGTTCACTGCACTCATAGTTATAGGGAGCACAGAAGCATGTAGCATTTGGATCTAATCTAAGTGATTTTTATGGATGCATCCTCCCCTCCTTGACTTAAACACACACAAAACACAAATCAGAAAAAGGGAAAGGGGGGAAATAGAGATTTATTGAGCTGCAGTCCTAGTTTTACAGACTGTTCTTTCTGCCTTTGTTTCTTTAAAATGTTATTATCTTCGTCACCAAATAAGTATTTCCAATCAAAAGGAGAGGAGGTATACCTTAGCCCTGACTGTCTGCAGGATTATACATCAATGAATCCTGGCAGAGTAACCAACAACTATGGTCATATGTGTAACTAAAGCCTTGTGACAGGAAGAAAAATGCACTGTCGATCATTTCCACAAAGGTCTGTTTTCCTACAATGTCTCTGGTACTGATTAAAAGACATTCAAGATACAAGAAAGTCTGAGGTTTGCTACACATGCATCCAGCCACACGAATCTAATCTCTTGGAGACTGTCATTAGGAACTGAGTCTAAGAAGGTGATCTCATTGCTAGCAAGGCTGCTAATTATGAGTGCCCCCTACTGCAAATGTAGGCCTTTGGCTTGACTGGCCTCCGTAAGCAGGAGCCAGTTGGCAGTGCTAGAGAAGTGGATGACTGGATAAAACAGGCACGCAGAGGCTGCCACACATGGTATAATGGGGCCTAGAGCCTTAGCTTTAAGTTGCCAGGCTGGTTAAGGAATATACTGATTCAAGGAAGGCAGCTCCTCTTCTTCAAAAAGAAAGCCCCTCTACTGCTCCCCAATAAGTTCCTTTTCTTTGGAGACTGTTTCAAACCCTACAGGGTCCTTTTGCAAAAAGACTCTGGAAATAGGAGTGTTAGATGTCTGGAGATTCCAGCCTGCTAAGAAATTCCTGTCTGGAAGGGAGGAGGGGAGGAGCACCAAACTTAAATGCAACCTCTAAATTTCTCTTTACTGGTAAAAATAATTACTACCATTTTTGAGCAGTAACTGTGTATCAGAAACTGACCCAGTTGTAGAATAAAAGGGGTCCTACTGCGTGTGTGTGTGTGTGTGTTTGAAACATATAACAGGTTTCATGACTAAAAGTGTAAGGAGCTAACTAGTGTATAGGAAAGGAGAATTTCAGGCCTGAAAATGCTTTGAAAGTCATATAATGTGACCATATATTGTCCAAACTGGGATACTTTTGGGAATGAAAAAGGGCACCATTAATGCTGATGCTTGGATTGTCTCAACAAAGTGCAACAGAGTCACCCTATGAGAGGATATATCATTTCTCTATTAAAATCCTTCAATGATTCCCCATCACTTTAGAAGGAATGTTAAACCACAGCCTATCTCTATACCTTTGGCACATACCTTAATGATAGCATATATTAAAATAGATAAGAGCTTTGATTTTCTTACATTGCCCCCCCCCCATGTCACCCCTACCAGACTGCAAACTCAAGGGCAAGAGTCAATGTTACGTGCCTAATGCTCTACCCTTAATGCTTGCCACACACTCAAAA
>NW_004444105.1:3392073-3433260 GCF_000243295.1 Trichechus manatus latirostris
AAAAAAAAAAAAAAAAAAAAACATTGCCACTGAGGCGATCCCACGGGGCAGAAGAGAACTGTACCATAGGGTTTCCAAGGCTGTAATCTTTATGGATGCAGCAGACTGACATGTTTTTCTCCTATGGAGCGGCTAGCGGGTTCAAACTGCCAACGCTTTCAGTTAGAGCTCTTAGTCACTGCTCCATCAGGTATAAAAACCCAAAACACCAAACCCATTGCTGTTGAGTTGATTCTAACTCACAGCAACCTATAGGACAGAGTAGAACTGCCCATAGAGTTTCTTAGGAGCGGCTGGTGGATTTAAACTGCCAACCCAATATATGGTCTGCAGGCATAGCTCTTAACCACTGCACCACGGGGGCTCCTTGACACACACTAGCACTCAGTAAATATGGCACATAAACTGACTAAATGGCATAGTAAAATTCATGGTTATTCATCCTCCACCCAACATCATAATGTCTTGTAGCATATTTGCCTCCATCTGTGCTTTTCCCGACTCACAGCGACCCTACAGGACAGAGCAGAACTGCCCCACTGGGTTTCCAAGGAGCGCCTGGTGGATTCGAACTGCTGACCTTTTGGTTAGCAGCTGTAGCTTTTAACCACTGTGTCACCAGGGTCACTATCAGTCAGAATCAACGCGACAGCAACAGGTTTGGTTTTGGTTTGGTGCTTTTCCCACTCACATCTAATATTTCCCAACTGTCATTTCCTACCTATATGACCATAGGGAAGTCAGTTAACTTCTCTGCGCTCAGTTTCCTCATCTATATGATGGGAGTAGTAATATTACACACTTCATAGGATTATTAGGAAGATTAAATGAGCCACTATATGTCAAGTGTTTTAAGCAATGCCTAGCTCTGGTAGGTGACATCCAGTAAGCTACAAAAGGGCAGAGATCTTTGCCCCTCTGTTCACTGCCCAGCACCTGGAACAATGTCTGACAGGGCAGATAATCAGTAAGTATGCTGATAGTTTAGTAAAGATGTATTTCTCTTCCACGTTTTTCTCCGATCCCTTGCTTTGTCCCACCAGTGCCACAAACTCTATATCCCACACACATCCGTCTCTCCAACAACAAAAAACCAGCACAATCCTCTTACTATTTAAAATGGGTCACTGTTAACTATCAAATTTCAGACACCAGCAGTCAGAACACTTTTCCTGAAACAGATTACATAATAGTTCTGAGCTGCCTTGTACCAGCTGTTTAAATACAGACAACAATTGAGGCCTGGAGAACAGTCCAAAGAGCTATTGTTTAAGTTAGGACTGCATGCAGGAGTTAACAATAACTATCAGGGTCAGGGCTGGGAATAAGAAGATTATTGCCTTCTGTTTCCACATTTAAGTAAGGAAGATTACTACTCTGAGTATCCACATTCAAACATATACAAAGTTACAAACCCTGTAAATCATATACAGTAATACAAACTCAGTTCAATCTATTTTAAAATAGAGTTTTACAAAAATTAAATTACCTAAAATTAAGCCAACCATTGTACTTAAATATCCGGTTCCACTTCCCAGGTTAAGAAAAGACAATCCTGGTTGAAGTTTCAATGCTTCCATAACTTCAGAATAAATGCAGGGTGCTGACAAGTGGATGTTTCCATGCTTCCAGGCCAAGTCTTTGTAAGCATTGTCTCTGTAGCCTTCCAAATAGTAATCTCCACGGTCAATAGCTCTGAAGGCTTGCTCTACTCTTTCAGTGCGGATATACTGAGCTTCTTTTAAGTTGTCTATTAAATCATCATTATCTTCTCCAGCACTCACAGCTCCCCCCATGACTGTATTCAAATCAAATCATATATTAAAATTAGCAAAAACGGCTTCAACAATGGTGTGGCTTGTTTTCCTCTTAATATTGCACTTGACTTCCAAAATGCATTAATCCTGAAAGGGAAGAACAAAAACAAAGAGGTTTAAATTAATGCTCAAAAAGAAAATAATTCTAGTTTATTAAATATATAATAGTCACTACAATTAACTAGCATTTCTCAAGGGCAGATTCCAAGCATTGTGTTAAGCTCCTTAAATATTAAATTCTTATAACAACCCAATAAAGTAGCTTAAGTATTCTCTCGTCTTTACAGATCGGAAACTGGGACGCGGAGATATTAAAGTTAGTAAGTCATCTAGTACTGTGATTTTCATTACGGTAGCCATTAACCAAACATGGCTAGTTAGACTTAAATTACAATAAAATTAAAAATTTAGTTACTCAGGTTAGCAGTCAAGCACTTAACCACTGCAATACCAGGGCTGCTAGTCACATTTCAAGTGCTTAATAGCTACATGTAGCTAGTGGCTACCATACTGAACAGCCAGGGACAGATTACCCAAGAAGCAAAGTAAGTACATGCTTAGGGCATCAACAAAACAGTGGCACCAGTTGTCCCAAGCAAAGACCCAAAGACAGGACACAAGGAAAACTGAACGCTGCACTGAAAGGGAACTGACAAGACGCTAAATGAAACTGATAACCATTTTATAAATTTTGTATACAATAACAATTGTATTTTCCTTTTAATTTCCAACCAATCAAATATAACCTCACATTCTCTTTCATCAACCATGTAAGAACAAGCCAGCGGCACTATAATCACATGACTTGTGATGTATCTGGTCCTACGCAAAGCAAACCAAAACGCGTCTTCAGACTGAGCATACCCTTGCATTTGTACCACGCTCTTTGCGATCGCTCTCACCCCCTTCAGGTATCAGTAGTTGAATGAACTGTGAAGATGCAGCATCAAAGGATGGAAAATGAGTGTGCAAGTTTTCAAGTATTATTTCAAGACAAAAAACACTTGTGGAAATCTGAGAAGGGCCCCAAACGAATGAAATGATTTCCCACTGCTTTGTAAGTACTATTTCTTTTGACTATCTCAGACCTGAAGAACAAAATCACGTTACAAGTCAATGTTTTTTACTTACTAATTTTCAAATATAAATATTTGTGTTAACATCCAAATTCAAATATAAATTTTATTTTATAAATTTACTTGTTTTACAAATTTTAATTATTTTCAATTATTCAAATTTATTTTCTATGGCAGAACCAAATTCAAAAAGTGGCATAATTTTATATCCAGGTAAAATGAAATGGCAAAAACTAGGTGCTGTACAAAAACTAAAGCTTCAAGAAAATTTGTGAATCCCTAAAGACAACTCCAAAATTAACTTCCTTTTAAAAACAGTGAGTCAAAAGAGACTTCTTCCATTGAACGCTTGAGCTTAATGGGTGCAAATCATTGTACTAGTACCGCTAGCACTGTAATTACCAATGCAAAAGAAAATCAAACCTGCTGCTGTCGAGTGGATTCCAACTCATAGCAATCCTACAGGACAGAGTAGAACTGCCCCACAGGGTTTCCAAGGAGCAGCTAGTGAATTTGAACTGCAGACATTTTGGTTAGCAGCCAAGCTCTTAACCACTGTGCCACCAGGACTCCAGAATTACTAGTGATTAATAAACTAATTCTATTAATTTATTATATAAATTATATATTAATAAATAATTGATAAATTACTAAGAGCAATAAGAATATAACAGAATTTGTTCCAAATACTGCATTTATTCTTTGCTGTAGTAAAAAAATTAATGATGCACTAAGTGAAACTATTTTAGAATCTGAAATTGTATCTGCAGGCCCCATAAATAATAGAAATACAGAACGATTTTTCTTCTAATGATGCAAATTATTGGATCAAAAGTGGGCCAAGTGATTGTCAACATCACAGTGGACCATCTGAAAATTCCTGGTGAAAACTTCTGGATGGTAAACAAACAAGGTTCTACAGCCAGAATACATCCCTAGGGTGCAAAGCTAATGGCAAAAATTATAAGAGGAGGTGGCTACTGTATTCTCCATCAGTTGGCTCTGTGTACTGTTTTGTTCGCAAACCATTCAGTCTTAAATCATTTAATTCTCAATTTGCTACAGATGGACTTAGAGATTGGTGCATATGACTGATAAACATGAAAATAGTTCAATTCACAGAGATTGTATGCTGTCATATTCAAACTGAAGACATGGTTCTGGCTTAACTCATGAACTGGAAATACAAATTAGTGGAGAACATCAGTACTGGAAAGCTGTTTTGCAACACGCCATTTTAACAACTGCTGAACGTGGACTATCTTTTCGTGGAAGAAATGAAGTGTCTGAATTTCCACAAAATGGAAATTTTCGGGGTTTACTTGAACTTCTTGCTCAATTTCATCCATTTTTAGTGGTCACATCTCAAAATATAGTAAAGGGCAACCCATCATACATGTTTAAAACAACATGCGAAGAATTAATAAACTTAAGTTTGATCAACTATTTTCAGTGAAATAAGTATAGCTCAATATTTCAGTTTGTAGATTCCACTCCTGATCTTTCTGATACACATCAGCTATGTATTGTTTTAAGATACAATTCAAGCACTTCACTATTTATGTGAAGTTTGCAAAACTGATTCTAAGTGCAGAGGCCAGTCCTATAACAATGCTGCCAATATGCCAGGGTGTTATGAAAGCATGCAACAGAAAATTTAGAACGTAATGAAAATGCCATTTTCATACCACCTGCTGTGCATTCACTTAATCTTGTAGGATGTACTGCAGTAGATTGTTGTCCAGAAGCAGCTGATTTTTTTTCTACTGTTCAGTTACTCTACACACTTTTTGCCACCTCTATTCATCAATGGGCTGTTCTTAAAACATATTTCGGCAATGATTGAGTATTAAAATATCTTTATAATGTATGCTGGGAAGCGCAAGCTGTAGCAACAAATGCAATCCTGGAACCATACGCTCAGATTCCAGACGTATTAGAAAATACTGCTGAAGACCAGACAAAAAAAAGGACACACCAAGAGAAGATGAAAATATTGCCAACAAAATGCAAACACTAGAGTATGTATTTATGTTGGTTATGTTGAATAATGTATTGCAGCATTTTCATCGATGAGTCAAGCTCTCCAACATTCAGAAGTAAATGTAAAGACATGCGCAAATCTCTACCAGTCATTAATAAAGTATTTACATAATTTAAGATATTTGGAAAATACAACAGAACAAATACTATCAAATACTGATTATCAAGCAGTTCACCATCACAGAAGCATAAGGAAGGAAACAAGTAAATGATGGAAGTGCTCTAGAAGGATCACTGAGTGCTAGAGATCAATTCACAGAACCATATACTACACCATCAATGACATGCTTGAATCTTGCATGAAAAGAATAGTGAAAGTTTATGATGTTCTTTCAAATAGATTTTCCTTCTTAAACCATGTGGATATCCCTGATGAAGAATGCGTGAAGGCATGCAATGCAGGCTTATCCTGATGATTTAAATACAAACCTTTATGAAGAAGTGTGACAATTTCATTCTTACATAAGAACTAACTTTACAGGTTCAGGAAAGACAAATCTTACTCATGTAGGCATGTATGATTCCATAACAGAAGATAAAATACAATGCGTATTTCCCAACGTTGAAATTGCTTTATGCATATTCCTAACATAAATTATCACAAACTGCACAACAGAATGCTCATCTTTGTCCTTAAAGAGACTCAAAAACTTTCAGCATATAATGATTCAAAAAAGACTTGATTCATTATCCTTAATATGTATGGAAGTAGATATTGTTGGCCAGCTTAATTGTGATGAAATCATTGAAGAATTTTTAAGAGCAAAGAATAGAAAGGTTTTTAATTATGTGTTAGAGATGAAAGGTCTATCTAAAAATAAAACAGTAATTTCTTATAATGTTTGTTTCCTGACCATTAGATTTTCTTTTATGACATCTTTGCATTTGTTCATTTATAATTATAGCATTTATTACTAAACAAGCATCAAAATTGAAGTATGACCCATGTGATGGTTAAAGTTGTGTGTCAACTCAGCTGGATTATGATCCTCAGTGGTTTGGCAGTTATGATGTAGTTTGCCAGCTTTTTAATGATGTCATCAACTCCAGGATGAGATCTGACATAATGTGATCACCTCCCATGATGGGATCTGCTCTGAGTAGCATATCAGTTGAAATGGAGCTTCCCTGTGATTGTGGCCTGCATTCATTACAGGTGGACTTTCTGGCAAGGTTCATGGGCTTCTGCTCCCACTACATCATGCAGCTGGCTCCTGTTCATCTGATCTCTGGTTCTTGGGACCTGAGCTAGCAGTTTACCTGCTGTCTGCCTGCTGAAACTGGGATTTGTCGGTCTTCGCAGCCTGTGAGCCAGAGCCCTACTGTTTGACCTGCTGATCTTGGGTTTGCCAGCTCCTGTCACTACATGAATCAGAAGCCTCCAGCCTGACCCACAAACTTGGGAAGTTCCAGGCTCTACAACCGCCATGAGCCACTTCCTGGAGAATCACAGCCCCTCAGTCAACTCCCAGACTTGAGCAAGTTTACACAGCCACAACTCCTTGAATGAAGAGAAGGCCAGAGGCCGGGTCACCCTAAGGAAGAACTCCACTACACTGACAAAAACTTTACTGTTAATCTTTCTACACTACACTGACAAAAACTTATACTGTTAATCTTGATTTAATATATATAAATCTCTATATATATTTATATGCTTTATGATTTTCCATCTCTAGAGAACCCAGCCTAAGACATCTGGTGCCGAGAGTGGTTCTAAAGAAACAAAATGCTAAGGATGCGTTTTCTAAATTGATTCTCAAGTCTGGTTAGTCTTAAAGATGTTGATGACTCTACTTCCAGTTGTAAAGAGGACACTGCTAAGCCACAGCATGAGGTGGCAATACAAATACGCAAAATATCACCACCAACAGATGAGGTATCGGTGAGAGGTAAGGCTCTGGGTGATCACATGTTTGACACCTTTCTACAATTTTGTCATAATGAGAAGTATAAGGAAAAACGTTGGCTGGTCCTACTTTCACGAGCTCAGACTCAAAGCTCAACAGCTGCATAAACCACCTCAAAGTTTCCACTTGTGTCTTGAAAGAAACCTTATTTCTTGCAGTAACAGAGCTGATATTGCAAAAAAACAAACCCAGAATCTTCTGGTAAGAGTGGCTGAATTACAACACCAACTGAATTCTCAACCTCAAGTGGTGTCTGAAGTTAAAGTGAGGGCACTGATTAGGAAGAAATGGGATCCTGAAACTTGGGATGGGGACGTATGGGCAAATAATCAGGAAGCTGAGGACACGGAGCCCTAAATCCCGTTGAATCACTCCTGCCAACAAAACTAGCCCTCTTACTCCCATCTGAAGAGATTATTCCATCTTAGTCTGCTAAACCACCCTCCCCAGTAAAACCATTATCCCTTGTACTCCTATCTGATGAGATTAACCCAAATGTGTCTAAACAGCCTTTGTCTGAGTCATTGCCTAGGGCATCGACTGGGGCAGATGCCTTACAAGACAATGCTGCATGTTCTCAAAACAAATCCCCACCACCCATTTCAGCTTCTACACCTACAACTATACTTAAGTCCCAGCGAACCCCAAAAGGTGAACTACAAACTATGGTCCAGGAGGAGGTACACTACAGTCCAAAATAACTGCTTGACTTTTCTAATATGTACAAACAGAAACCTGGGGAATACGTGTGGGAATGGCTATTAAGGGTGTGGGATAATGGTGCAAGGAACATAAAGATGGACCAGCTTGAGTTTACTGATACGTGCCCACTAAGCACATATCCTTCATTCAATGTTTCAGCTTGAGAAGATAGGAAAGGATCTAATAAGTTTATTTGGCTGGGGCACTAAAGTGTGGATTATACAGGGGCCTACACTAAATTAAGTTGAAGAACCAGACCTGCCTTGGTACACTGCAGAAGGTATCCAAAGGTGTAGGGAAATTGGCATGTTAGAGTGAATTTATCAGGTTAGACCCACAGATCCACACATGGAGTGCCCAAAGGTCACACCTTTTACCACAATGGTGAGGAACAAATTTGTGAAAGGAGGCCCAGCATTCTTGAAGAGTGCTGTGATTGCTATTTTATGTAAGTCAGATTTAACAGTGGAAACTGCCCTAACTGAATTAAGACATCTAACTACATTCGGGCTGACTAAACCCAAGTGGCGGCATTCAATCAACAAAGACAAGATGGGCATGGTTACCATAATGGACAGCTGAGGCAAAGCAGTTATCAGAATAGTCTGACTTGAATGGACTTACGGCATTGGCTACTTAGTCATGGTGTCCCAAGGAGTGAAACAGGAAATTTGCTAAATAGTTACTTTATCTGTACAAGCGGAAGAATTCTAGGCCAAGTGAACAGCAGTCTAACTCAAATCGCCAACAGAGATTCACGGCCCCTTGTCTTAGTCATCTAGTGCTGCTCTAACAGAAATACCACAAGTGGATGGATTTAGCAAAGAGAAGTTTATTCTCTCACAGTCCAGTACGCTACAAGTCCAAATGCAGGGTGTCAGCTCCAGAGAAACGCTTTCTCTGTCGGCTCTGGAAGAAGGTCCGTGTCAGCAATCTTCCTTTGGTCTGGGAGCTTCTCTGAGCAGGAACCTCAGGTCCAAAGGACGCGCTCTGCTCCCGGCACTGCTTTCTTGGTGGTATGAGGTTGCCATGTGTCTCTGCTCGCTTTTCTCTTTTATATCTCAAAAGAGATTGGATTAAGACAGTATCTAATCTTGTAAACCTCATCAGCATAACCTCATCACAGTGATAGAATTTAGAACACATAAGGAGATCATATTAGATTATACAATTATACAATACTGGGAATCATGACCTAGCCAGGGACACAATTCAATCCATGACACCCCTCAATCAATTCCCAGATTTCAGTGAGTTTACAGAGCCACAACTCCTTCAATGAAAGTGAGGCCGGAGGCTGGGTCCCCTTGAGGAAGCACCCCACTACACTGACACAAACTTACACTGTTGATCTTTCTCCCAGCCTTCCCCCAAAGGGATCTAAGGACTTTTACTACAGTGGCTGTTCACTAGGAAAAAGGAAATAATCAGACTTTCTGGGGAATCACTGGATACTGGCTCTGAACTGACAGTAATTCCAGGAGAGCCAAAATCTCACTGTGGCTCACCAGTCAGAGTAGGGGCATATGAAAGTCCGGTTATTAATGGAATCTGAGCTCATACCCATCTCATAGTAGATCAAGTGGTTCCCTGCACCCATCCTGTAGTGACTTCACCAGTTCCAGAATGCATAATTGGAACAGCTGGACCCAGCAACTGGCAGAACCCCCACACTGGGTCGCTGACAAGTGCAGTAAGGGCTATTATGGTAGGAAATGCCAAGTGGAAGCCGTTAGAACTGCTCCTACCTAGGAAAACAGTAATCCAAAACAATACCATATTCCTAGAGGGACTGCAGGGACTAGTGACACGATCAGTGACTTAAAGGACGCAGGAGTGGTGATTACCACCAAGTACCCGTTCAATTCACCCATTTTAACAGTGAAAAAATAGATATTTGAGAACGACAGTGGATGACTATAATTTAACCAGGAGGTGCCTCCAATTGCAGCTGCTGTTCCAGATGTGATTTCATTGCATGAGCCAACTGATACATCTCCTGGTACCTGGTGTGCAGCTATTGATCTAGCTAATGACTCTTCTCCATACCTGTTTTGAAGGACCACCAGCAGCAGTTTGCCTTCAGCTGGCAAGACCAGCAATACACCCGTGTCCTACCTCAGGTCCTACCACAGAGCCATATTAACTCTTCAGCCCTGTGTCAAAATTTAGTCTGCAGGGTCCTTGATCACCTTTCCCTTCCACAAGACTTCACACTGGTCCATTACTTGATGACATGACCTAATAAGGAAGAAGTGTCAATGACTTTGGAGTTGTTGGTAAAGCATTTGCATGCTAGAGGGTGGGAAATTAATCTGACAAAAATTCAGGCACCATCCACCTCAGTGAAATTGTTCAGGGTCCAGTGGTACGGGGCATGCCATGATACTCTTTCTAAAATGAAGGATAAGTTATTGAATCGGACCCTCACACAACTAAAAAGGAAGCACAAAACCTAGTGGGCCTCTTTGGATTTTGGAGGCAACATATTCCTCATTTAGGTGTGCCACTCTAGTCTATTTATCAAGTGACTCAAAAAACTGCTAGTTCTGAGTGGGGATCAGAACAAAAGAAGGATTTGCTACAAGTTCAGGCTGCCATGCAAGGAGCTCTGCCACTTGGACCATATGATCTGGTTGATACAGTCGTGCTTGAAGTGTCAGTGGTAAACAGAGATGCTGTTTGGAGGCTTTGGCAGGCCCCTATTGGTGAATCACAGCGCAGACCCTTAGGATTTTTGAGCAAAGCTCTGCCATCCTCTGCAGATAACTACTCTCTTTTTGAGAAACAGCCTTTGGCTTGTTACTGGGCCTTAGCAGACACTGAACACTTGGCCATCGGCCACCAAGTCACCATGTGGCCTGAGATGCCCATCACGAACTCGGTATTGTCTGACTCACAGGGCCATAAAGTTGGACGTGCACAGCAGCACTACATCATTAAAGGGAAGTAGTGTATATGAGATCATCCCAGAGCAGGACCTGAAGACACAAGTTGCATGAGGAAGCGGCCCAAATGCCCATGGTCTCCACTCCTGTCACATTACCTTCCATCTCCCAGTCTGCAACTATGGCCTCATGGGGAGTTCCTTATGACCAGTTGATGGAGGGAGGAGAAAACCTGTGCGTAGCTTATGGATGGTCCTGCATGATATGCAGGCACCACTCAACAGTGGACAGTGGTGGCATTACAGCCCCTTTCTGGGAACTCCCTGAAGGACAGTAGTGAAGAGAAATCTTCCCAATGGGCACAACTTCAAGCAGTGCACCTGGTCATTCACTTTGCTTGGGAGGAGAAACGGCCAGATGTGTGACTGTATACTGATTCATGGGCTGGGGCCAATAGTTTGCCTAGAGGGTCAGGGGCTTGGAAGGAACATGTCTGGAAAACAGGAGACAAGGTATGGGGAAGAGATACGACGATAAACCTCTCTAAATGGACCAAAGAAGTGAGGATATTTCTGTCTCATGTGAATGTTCACCAAAGGGTGACCTCAACGGAGGAGAATTTTAACAATGAAGTGGATAGGATAACACGTTCTGTAGAAACCAGTCATCCTCTTTTCCTGGCCACTCCTATCACTGCTCAGCAACTCATTAGCAAAGTGGCCATAGTAGCAGGGATGGAGGATGCATAGGATCAGCAACATGGACTTCCACCTAAAAGGGCTCACCTGACTACAGCCACTGCTGAGTGCTCAATATTCCAGCAGCAGAGACCAACACTGAGTCCCCAGTATGGGGGTCAGCCAGCAACTTGGTAGCAGCTTGATTACACCGGACTACTTCCATCATGGAAAGGGCAGCATTTTGTTGTCAGTGGAACAGACACTCTGGATATGGATTTGCCTTCCCTGCATGCAATGCTTCTGCCACAACTACTATCCCATGGACTTACAGAATGTCTTCTCCATTGTTATGGTATCCCACACAGCACTGTCTCAGATCAAGGAACTCACTTCACAGCAAATGAAGTACGGCAATGGGCCCATGCTCATGGAATTCACTAGTCTTACCATTTTCCCCATCATCCTGAGGCAGCTCGCTTGACAGAACAATGGAATGGCCTTCTAAAGACGCAATTACAGCATCAGCTAGGTGGCAATACCTTGCAGGGTTGGAGCAATGCTTTCCAGAAGGCTGTATATGCTCTAAACTAGTGTCCAATATATGCTGCTCTTTTTCCCATAATCAGGATTCATGGGTCCAGGAATCAAGGAGTGAAAATGGGAGTGGCACCACTCACTATTATTCCTACAAATTCACTCACAAAATTTTTGCTTCCTGTCTCCATCACCCCATGCTCTGCAGGCCTAGATGTCTTAGACCAAAGGAAGGAATGCTCTCATCTGGAGACACATTGGTGATTCCAATGAACTGTAAGTTAAGAATGCCACCTAGCCACTCTGGCCTCTTACATCTCTGGATCAACAGGGAAAGAAGGGAGTTACCATACTGACTGGTGTGATTGATCCTGATTACCAAGAGGAAATCGGACTGGTATTACATAATGGAAGTAAAGAAGAATATGTCTAGGATGCAGGAGATCCCTTAGTACTACTATGCACAGTGATTAAAGTCAATGGAAAACTACAGCAACCCAATTCCAACATGACTACTAATGGCCCAGACCCTTTAGGAATGAAGGTACGGATCACCCCACCAGTCAAAGAACCACGACCAGCTGAGATGGATGCTTGCTGAGGGCAAAGGGAATATAGACTAAGTGGTGGAAGAAGGTAGTTCTAAATATCAGTGTTGACCACATGACCAGTTGCACAAATGAGGGCTGTAATTGTTATGACTATTTCTTCCTTGAACATGTGCATCAAATATTTTTGTTTTCTTCATTTAAAAAATATAGGATGTAAACAGGGCTAGTGCGTTTTCGGTTGTACGCGTGTTAGTTGTATCATGTTAGGCCCAAGTATGACTTTTGTCTTTATTCAGAGATTATGTATGGTTTAAGGAGATATGTACAGGTGCCAAGCTGACAAGGAGTGAACTGTGATGGTTAAAGTTGTGTGTCAACAAAAAAAGACCAGACTTACTGGTCTGACAGAAACTGGAGAAATCTCAAGAGTATGGCCCCCAGATACTTTTTAACTCAGTACTTAAGTCACTCCTGAGGTTCAACCTTCAGCCAAAGATTAGACAGGCCCATAAAACTTGACAAAACTAAATGGGCACACCAGCTCAGGGGCAAGGATGAGAAAGCAAGGAGGGGACAGGAAAGCTGGTAACAGGGAACTCAAGGTCAAGAAGGAGAGAGTGTGGACATGTTGTGGAGTTGGCAACCAAGGTCACAGAACAATATGTATATTGTCTAATGACAAACTAATTTGCTCTGTAAATCTTCATCTAAAATACAATAAAAACAATCAAAAAAGCCATTTATTAGGTCACAAAGCTAAAAGTGAGCAGGACCTTAGAAAACATGTAGCCCAACCCCTTTATTCGATACTTTGAAAAAGAACCCCAGAGAATCTAGATATTTGTCTCTGAGAAAGCCACATTGCTTGTATTAAAAAAGAGATAGAACTTGTTAAAAATCTCAAAGAAGTTATGATGTGGGTAATGAAAAACATTTTAGGTCTCCTCTTTCTTCATTCTCACTGTGGGGCTGGCAGAATTACAAGGACTATCAGGGTAGGGAAGGGCAGTCAATAAAAGTTAGGGCAAATTTCTTCCAAGAAAGGCAAGCTAACCTGGTAGAAACACAGATGGTTTATTCTAACTTGAGAAGGAAAATACTCTGTGGAAATAATCATTTTCAGAATTATGATCTAAAAAAGCTGAACGATGTGTCTAGATTAGTGATGTATCAGTCATTTGGAAATGGTTTTCTATGGGATTTATGTTATTGCTAGTGCCCTCTAAACTTCTTATTATCCCCAGGGCTAGAGCTCAGGCCTCCTGGGGAGATGACAGAGATTGTTTTGTCAAAGTGGGGAAGTGTCTGAGAAGCAATTGTGTTGAGTTTAGAAATCACCAGAATATAGACCTAATGTAAAAGGACAGGTTAAAAATTAACATACCCTCAACAACAACAACGAAAATGTTGTGTGTCCACTTGACTGGGCCATGGTCCTCAGTTGTTTGGCAGTTATGATGTAGTCTGGCAGCTTTTTAATAATGTAATCACCTCCATGATGAGATCTGATATAACGTGATCACCTCCATGATGGGATCAGCTGTGAGTAGCCAATCAACCGAAACGGAGTCTCCTTGGGGATGTGGCCTGCATCCAATACAGGTGGAGTTTCTGGCAAGGCTCATGGGCTTTTGCTTACTCTTACCCTGCAGCTGGCTCCTGTTCATCCGACCTCTGGTTCTTGGGACTTGAGCCAGCAGCTTACCTGCCGTCTGCCTGCCAATCTTGGGATTCCTCGGGCTGCGCAGCCTGTGAGCCAGAGCCCTGCTGTCTGACCTGCCAATCTTGAGTTTGCCAGCCCCTGCGGCTACATGAATCAGTAGGAGCCTCCAGCCTGACCCATGGACTTGGGACGTTCCAGCCTCAACAACCACGTGAGCTATTTCCTTGATATAAATCTCTACCTATATGTATTTATACGCTTTACTGGTTTTGCTTCTCTAGAGAACCCGCCTAAGAGAAGCTGTTTAAAGTAAAACTGATGAAAGTCAATTATTCATTATGGAAGATCAACAGAATTTTACATTCCTTGCTGGAACAACAAAGTTCACTGACTCATTTTCCTTGTTGTAAAATACGTGGGCTATTCTTTTTATAGAAAATGTGGTATAGAGTAAAAATCTTAGTACCCCACATCCACTAAAACTTTTATAATCCAGTTCATCTCATTCTGCTAAAATGGCATACGCCACTTTTGTGTTCCATTGCTAATATTATATAGTTGCATTTAAAAAGAAGTTACATCACGTATAGCTAAAACACACACGGACATACACACACACACACACATATAAACTCACATATCCCGTTCGAATGCACGAGTAAAGAGAGGAGGAGGCACCACAGATTATCAGTGTTTAGGGACCTCACGTGCCTTAATCCGGCCCTGTGGACAGCGCTGTCCTAGAAAGTGACACTGCTGGGGTTCTATCCTAGGTCTGTCTGAATACAGAATTTATAGACTCTTAACAACTAAGCCATGTGGCTTTCTATATAGCATGGTAATCCTAGTTTAATATGCATGAGTCACTTGACTGATTTAAAATTCCTGAATTGAAAAACCCAGGAACAATTCCAACTTGCACTACATAAATTCAAAATGTTAAGATGAAGAATAATATACCAGAACACTGAGTAAAAATGTAAAAAACAGAGCCATATGTTAGTCTAAGCACTGGAACAAATGTTTTACACACACAAACACACACACAATAAGTACTTCTTCAACAAATCAAGCTCAGCATCTTTCAACAGAAACTTAAGTGCAACTTGAATAAGTTAACAATTTCAATACATAACACTAAATAAACAACTTAAGCTTTATTCAACTATATTTGACACGTAAATTAATATATAAATTAAATTAACTAAACTGGGGGGAAGGAAAGTGAGAAATGAAATACCCATGACCAAAAACAAAAGTTACGGCAGCCCCCTTAGGAAGACTGTACCCCCAGCCTTAGCTTTAGAGAAGACAAGCAATCAGGGCCTTGAGCTTCTTCAGGTGTTTCCAGACCTCTGGCACTGCTGCCCAGACACTGCTGGGGCAGCTCCCTCACTAGAGCCTATCACATCACCTTTGTCTTCCTCATCCTCTCCTGCGAATTTAAGAATTTCCTGAGGAAATACTGTGAACTCACATCACACTCATATTTAACTTATTCAAACTCATTTATACAAACTTGGAGGTCTCCACTGACAGCCAGCCTAAACAAACGAAGACAATTTAAAAAGCACCAAGGGTTTACAACACCATTCTCCTCAATGATTAAGTGTCCTAGCATGCACTGCAATGGGACATGTCAATCTGCTGTTCCTTCAACAGGTCTGAGTTTTGACATCCTTTTATAGTTTGAGCATCCTGACTTGTTGATTGCAATCCTAGCATTAGTATTATTACTTTTTAATGGCATGGTTTCTAAGCAGAAGTCAACTTCAAGCAGCACTCAAAAGGGAGTGAAGTTTTTCCAAAGAGTGAAGAAAACAAAGCTACCATAGACTTATTGGAAGATAGTCTATTAGTCTCCAGTGTAGCATCTGCCTAAGGATTTTACAAGAGCAATTTTGACTACAAAGGTGACTACTATAAACGCTACAAGTTACTAGTTAGGACTAATATTTCCCTTGTACTGGTTCTAAAGCTTAAGAAGGACTTGACCCTTCTCAGGTTTTTCTGAACTCTATCCTATCCAAAAAATATCACAGTAAAACAAATAAACATGATGTTACCACACGGAAGTCCATATCTCAATGTAAACAAGAATGACCATCATTTACTGATAAGCACTATACTAAATGTTATCTGTGTATTATCTCCTTAAAAATTACAATAAGCCTATGAGGAAGAAAACATCTGCAAAGCACTGGAGTCCTACAATGATGGAGCCAGCTGCTATAGGAGCCAAGAGAAACTCAAATAGATGATGGGACCTGGGGATCAAGAATATGACCCTAAAGGCCTGAACTGTGCAATACGTTAAAGGAGCGGGGGTGTTGTAACCCGAGGAAACAGCTGGCACCGAAGCAAAAGAGCAAAGGGTGCTTTTGAAAAATTACATGCAGTTTAGTGCTTTCAACCACCATAAAGGACATTTATCCTATAGGACAGTGATTTTTTTTTTTGTTAAACCTAGGCCCCTTTCAGAATCTGAACAATTTACAGATCCTGTAAGTTGGAACTGACTCAATGGCAACGGGTTTGGTTTTTGTGGTTTTATCCTTATTAAAAAGGAGCCCTAGTGGGACGGTGGTTAAAGTGCTCGGCTGCTAACCAAAAGGTCACTGGTTCAAACCCACCTGCTGTTCCACAAGAGAAAGATGTGGCAGTCTGCTTCCATAAGGATTTACAGCCTTGGAAATCATATAAGGCGGATCTACTCTGTCCTTACCGGGTTGCTATGAGTAGGAATCGACTAGATGGCAATGGGTTTTTTGTTATTGTTGTTGTTTATCCCTATTAAAAAAATAAACAGAAATTTTGCATGCAATTTCAGAAGGCACCGTAGTCTATAGAAACCCTTGAGTCTACTGTGATTTCTACTACAGGCAACAGAAAGCCAGTCAGAGATTTTAACAGCAGAGGGGAACTTACATTTTCATCTTAGAAAGTGCATCCTGTGTGACATAATCTGTTTACAGGAAGACCTATTTCAGAGCTACTGCAATAGACCCTGGACGCAGATACTCAGAAAGATGGGAAAAGCATCACCCAGTCAACAAAGGGTAGTGCAAGAATCTGAAACTGGATGTCACAGACTCCTTTCTCTATGGTCTAGTAGGAGAGACAAATAGATCTAGACAGAAAGCTGTAGGGTACCCAGTAGAAGTGAGATCAGGAAAGGATTCCTGGCATAGGAGGTACAGAGTTGGCTACAATGCATTCTTCTTTGACACAAATTAGCTCACACGCTTAGTATACAGGGTAATGATGTGAACATAACGAGGAAGCTGTGGTGGTTCACAACACATGTTCATGTTTTAAAGTGGCCAGGAAGGAGCAAGCGTCCTCATATTAAAGAGATACTCCTACCACCTTATGAAAACTTAAAGCAAAAAGTATCTACATGGAAAACGGGAATGTACAGAAAGAACTGCTAAAATATTTTCCCTGAATTAAAACAACAGATTAATGAAGAAGGCTACATCCAGGTTCTGGTTTTAAAATTTTAATAAAAATGATATCCATAACAAAGGAATTTGTCCTCCAAGGCCTTAATCTTGAAAGAGGCAGCTGAGCCCTGGGATTTAATGCTGTAGATTGACCCCACTATGGTACCAGGCGAAATCCTAGGAGAGATTTAACTGTGCTAGAAATTTCATTAGCATTTGTTGTTCTTGCTGGTACGCTGCTGACAAAGTCTCATAGGTTTTCAGTGATATGCCCCAACCCTATTTTACCCACAAGCCCTACTGTTTTGCAAAATGTAAGATGTTTTCAGAGTAGAAAAGCCCCGTACTTGACTTCTCGGACCCCTGGATGGAGCCAGAGGACCCCAGTGCCCACGAGCACATCTGGAGAATGGCTGGCATAAACAATTACAAAACCACGACTAGAGCTATGGTAGAATTATACAAGGGTGTTACGGGGCACCTAACCCAGATTACTGTTGGGAAGAGGGGGTAGATGGAGGGATTGGAGGATTCTCCTAGAGAAGATGAAGCCTTGTTAAGCACAGAAGGCAGGGTAAAGGTTCAAGGATGCAGAAACAGATGTGCAAAGGAGGCCAGAGACAATACACACAATCAAGGCACTGCAAATAGTACAGCATAGGTGAAATACAAAGACAAGCAGTAATGTGTGGTGAGGCTAGAAAGACAGGAGCCAGAGAGGCTTGCATGCCATACACAGTGAGTTTGGAATTTTTCCTGCAGATAGGAGGAGCCAATGATGGCTTTTAGGGAATGGGAGGGATACTACAAAACTGATTTTAAAATAAGATAGTAAGGAAACACCAAAACTGTGGAAAAAAGGGGATATAATTACAATTCATTTACTTGATCTACAGAAGACAATGTTTAATAGTGAAAGTAAAAAAACAAATGTTGATTTAAGTTAAACAGTTACTTAAACACATGAGGATGATGAGAAGGGAGGTAAGGAGGGGCATGAAGACTAAAACTTTATCTAAGATAACAAAGTAAATGCTGTCTAAAGTTAATGAATTAAGCAATAGAAGCATTTCATTTAGCAACGTGGAGGTAACTAAGTTATAAGACAGCTAAATGTGTTAAGTTACCTCTGGAGTATGGGCTTGGGATGGAACAGGTGAGGCCAGGGACTTGCTATGCTCTGGCTTCAAGAGCTGTGGTACCACTTGACTTTCTAAACTGTGTACATGTATTTGAACAAAACTGAAACGTAAAGGTAAAAATAAAGGAGAATGTATATAGACCGAATTAAATACAATAAGACAGACGGAAAATAATTCCCTAAGAAATAACAATACAAATAAGATAGTCTAGAGCAGAAAAATCAAGGGACAAAACAGAGATCATAACACAAATAATAATTTACACCACAGAAGAGTTTCAAATATATAGGTCTTTTTACCATATACATTGTTCTTGAATTGAGTGGAAAGAGAATTATTATATATTAAATTACATTTTTATATTATTCATACATTTCATTACAAAAGTGATATTCATTTGTAGAAAATTTGGAAAAAATAAAAAATTATTCATAATGCTAAAGCCACTTATTATTTCTTTTCTAAGCATATAAATGGTTTTTTTTTTTTTTAAACACAATATTGGTATTATACAGTGTATATAGTTTAGGATTTTTTCACTTAGTATATCTTATGCATTTTCTCCAGCCATCAAACATTGTTCCAAAATCCAGAGGCCTGATACTCCAACACATGAACACACCAGGGCACAACCAGGCCCCGGCTGCTGTACAACAGGACTGTGAACTGATCACAATCAATGTACATTTGGGGAGCTTCCAATTTAAAGTCTGTAAAATCTGTAGTGAATATTTTGATAATTCAACAATAAAGCTCTAACTTAAAATATTTTACATCATTTTTTATGAAAGTAAACAGTATTAAAAACTCAGCACAGCGTTAGGTCATGAAAGTATCATTTATTAATTCTGAGATAATCCCATCTGAACCATGGAAAACATCAAATACAAGAGACTAAGTTCTGGCCTTTGTTCCACTGATAACTTACTTAGCTGTGTGGCTCTGGGCAATTCTCCAGAATTTCATGTCCTCACCTGTGCAGTGAAGAGGCTAAACTACATGATGCCTAAGGCTTCCCAGAGCCCTGGTTCTCTGCTACTGCAGCATCAGTGGAGCGTGTGTTTGCATAAATTCCAGTGTGTCATCAGACACGGCTGGCCATGCTCCAGCATGCTGTTACACTGGCCATATCTTCTACTGCCCACTCCCGCCATTTTCTCTGTAACAGAGAAAAAACAACTTTAGAAGTGTTGAAGTCCTGCATTAAACAATGAAAGCACAATAGGAATCTGAGGGAAAGAAGAAGAGGTAAATGGAGAAAAAGAGACAGTGGCAGAATAAAAGACTCAATAGCTTAAGCAACCGTGTCTGTTTGAGAAGCAGTCATCATATTTATCCCTACAACCTAATTTCACTCTTTGGCAGCATTGTCTCTAACGTGTGTGTGGTGTGGGGTAGGGATAAGGAAGAAAATAAAGGGCACATTCACATACGCACACCTGAAATATTTGTGAAATGTTCCAAAAGTTGCTTGTTGTTCTTTCAAAATTTAGGTTTGAGACTTAAATATATTTGGTTTTGGGAAAGAAACTCAAAATTATGGGTGTTTTTAGGCAGATCAGGGATGCACTATGGAGGGTAAAAGACTGACTAGTCGAAGGAGGTGGGAAGCAAACAGATCACAGACAGATGTCGCGGAGTGGGAGGAGAACAGAATAAATTCTGACTTGCTTTCTTCCCCTCCTAGCAACTAGTGGCTAGCAGCCAATTATTTCTTGCTGCTCCTTCCTCTGCAGAGCGGACGACAAAGCTCACTATGCTTTTAAGGGTAGGGAGGTATATGGGGCTAGTGATCCTAAGGGGAGCACACGATATCACTATCCGAGGGCATGAAGAAAGAAACATTTCTCATGCCTTCAAAAGATCTTTTGATGGGAGTCATGGACCAAGACTGTGTAGCACAACTATACAGGGGAAATATTCTTCTCAATGATGGGGCTGATAAACACACAGATTGAAATACAAATACAGAACTACAAAAGCAGAGCAGGGCAGGAAAGGAAAGCAAAAGAAATGATGGGGCAGGACAGGGCAAAGGCAAGGCCAGGCAAGGTTAAGCTCCCCTCACTGGATGTAGGCTCCGTGAAAGAAGAGATTTTTGTCAATTTTGTTCACTCCTGCATGCCCAAAGCCAGAACAGTGCCTAGCACATAGAAGGTATTTAACATATACTTGTGGCACAAATGAATAAACCATACAATAACGAGATTAAGCAGCAGTCAAGAAACAAACAACGTATTGCATTGGACAAATCTGCTGCAAAAGATCTCTAAAGTGTTGAAAAGGAAAGATATCACCTTGAAGACTAAGGTGCACCTGACCCAAGCCATGATGTTTTCAATCGCCCCACATGCATGTGAAAGCTTGACGACGAATAAGGAAGACAGAAGAAGAATGGATGCCTTTGAATTGTGGTGCTAGCGAAGAATATTGAATATACCACAGACTGCCAAAACAACAAACGAATCTGTCTTGGAACTACAACCAGAATTGTTCTTAGAAGCAAGGATGGCAGACTAAGTCTCACATACTTTGGACATGTTATCAGGAGGGATCAGTCCCTAGAGAAAGACGTAACGCTTGGTAAGGTAGAGGATTACTGAAAAAGAGGAAGACCCTCAACGAGGTGGACTGACACAGTGGCTGCAACAATGGGCTTAAGCATAACAGTGATTTTGAGGATGACACAGGGACTGGCAGCATATCGTTCTGTTGCACATAGGGTCGCTACGAGTCGGAAGTGACTTGACAGCACCTAACAACAACAAGGAGATTTCAGTAATTGAAAAGATTCTCACATAAAACTAATCACATCAGTGAGCAGTAAGCCTCAAATTGTTTATTCTCATCTTGCATAGTAACAACAGAATCAATTTTAAAATGAATTATTAAAACGTTCACTATTCACGTTTGAAAAGTTGTCAAAAATAACGTTGTTAGGTGCCCTGGAGTCTGTTCCAACTCATAGCAACCCTATATACAACACTGCCTGGTCCTGAGCCATCATCACAATCATTGCTACGTTTGCCCCCATTGTTGCAGCCACTGTGTCATCTCACTGAGGGCTCTCTTCTTTACTTTACCAAGCATGATGCCCTTCCCCAGGGACTGGTTCCTCCTGATAACACGCCCAAAGTACATGAGACAAAGTCTTTCCATCCTCGCTTCTAAGGAGCATTCTGGCTGTACTACTTCCAAGACAGATTTGTTCATTCTTTTGGCAGTCCACGGTATAGTCAATATTCTTCACCAACACCATAATTTCTAGGGATCAATTCTTCGGTCTTCCTTATTCACTGTCCAGCTTTTGCACACATATGAAGCAACTGAAAATACCACGGCTTCAGTCAGTGCCCCTTAATCTTCAAGGTGACATCTTGGCTTTTTAAAACTTGAAAGAGGTCTTTTGCAGATTTGCCCAAAGCAATATGTCTTTTGGTTTCTTGACTGCTGCTTCCATGGGCGTTGATTGTGAATCCAAGTAAAATGAAATCCTTGACAACTTCAACCTTTCCTCCATTTATCGTGATGTTGCTTATTGGTCCGGTTGTGAAGATTTTCATTTTATGTTGAGGTGTAATCCATACTGAAGGCTGCAGTCTCTGATCTTTATCAGTAAGTGCTTCAAGACCTCTTCACTTTCAGCAAGCAAGGTTGTGTGATCTGTATACTGCAGGCTGTTAATGAGTTCTCCTCCAATCCTGATACCACATTCTTCTTCATATAGTCTAGCTTCTCAGATTATTTGCTCAGCATACAGACTGAATAAGTATGGTGAAAGGACACAACTCTGATGCACACCTTTCCTGACTTTAAACCACACAGTATTCTTTCGTCCTGTTTAAACAACTGCCTCTTGATCTGTGTACAGGTTCCCAATGAGCACAATTAAGTGTTCTGGAATTTCCATTCTTCACAATGTTATCCGTAATTTGTGATGATCCATATAGTTGAAAGTCTTTGCAAAGTCAATAAAACACAGGTAAACGTCTTTCTGGTATTCTCTGCTTTCAGTCAAGATTCATATGACATCAGCAACGATAACCCTTGTTCCACATCCTCTTCTGAATCTGGCTTGAATTTCTGGCAGTTCCCTGTCAATGGACTGTTGCGACCATTTTTGAATGCAATATAATTTTACTTGTATGTGATATTAATGATATTGTTGGATAATTACTTCATTCTGTTGGATCACCTCTCTTCCGAATGGGCACAAATATGGATCTCTTCCAGTCGGTTGGCCAAGTAAGTAGTTGTCTTCTAAATTTCTTGGCACAGATTTTGAGTGAGCACTTCCAGAGTCACATCCATTTGTTGAAACATCTCAATTGGTATTCCGTCAGTTCCTAGAGTCTTGTTTTTCACCAATGCCTTGAGTGCAGCTTGGACTTCTTCCTTCAGTACCATCAGTTCTTGATCATATGCTACCTCCTGAAATGGGTGAACGTCAACCAATTCTTTTTGGTACAGTGACTCAATGTACGCCTTCCATCAAATAAAAATATAAACTTTATTTATTTACTTGTTTTTAATCAAATGATGCCAAATAGGTGTAATTTCCTAAGTACCTACCAACAACAGGCACTGGGCTCTATGAATCACCACACTCCTATAAAAAAGTACTAATCTCAGTTTACTGAGGCCGAGACCAATGTTCAGAAAGACCAAAAAAGAGCTCAAAGCTCTTGTGTAGCTGAGCCACACTCAAGCTATGAAACCCTCCTGAAACAGAACAATTTGCACAGAGGCTCCTGACTTGTAATTCGAAAGCAAGCTTTCATTAACTCTTAGTTGAAAAGATACTCAATTTAGATCTCTTTCCCTCTCTCAACCTCTGATTTCCTCTTTTTTCACTCCCTTTTAGTACTCAGCTCCACAGGAAATGAAGGCTCCTAAGGAAAAACAGTAATGGAGAAAAAAGCATCCTAATGTCCTTTTACTAGCTGTGCAGCCTCAGGCAAATTATTTAACCTGCGATCTTCAATTCTCTTATCTATAAAATGGTACTAATAATCACACCATAAAATGTGAAGATTAAATAATATGCTGCATATAAGCTCCTAACATACAGATGCCCAATAAATGCCAGCTCTCCTTCAGTTCTATGACAATAAAACACACTCCAAACTTTCATTTTTAAGCAAAGAAGACTGAAAAGCGAAAACAAAAAAGTGCCAGTTCTGAAATCTAGTGGTTACTACCTAGTGATCATCTTAAAAAAAAAAAAAACTACAGGGTGAAAATATAAAGTTCTGAAGTTACAGAGGTCAAAGAGAACCAAGAGCAAGAAACAGTGTATACAGAAACAAACAGACGAATACACGCACTCACATATAAGTTGATTGAAAAAAAAAGTTAATGTGAAAAAAAAGACAATACAGTCTCTTCTGCTGGGGAGGGCAGGCAGCAATAAAATATCAAACCTCTCTTTGGCAGTTTTTAAAGCTCCAGCTCACTAACTTCTGCTCTTGGTAATCTCTTTCTTCCTTGCTCTAACAGAGTACTTGTTACATAACTTAGCAAAAATTAACTAGTTTTCTTTTTTCCACACATCTTTTCCGTCAAGATTATAATCTCACTAAAGACAAAGATAATGCCCATTAAGAAGATACACAAACGGCTTATAAGCACCTGAAAAGATGCTCAATGTCATTAGTCATTCCAAACCCAAAAACCAAACCCATTCCCATCGAGTCGATTCCAACTCACAGCAACCCTATGGGACAGAGTAGAACTGCCCCATAGGGTTTTGTCTTAGGGTGGGTTCTCTACAGAAGCAAAAGAAGTAAAGTATATAAATACATATATATAGAGAGAGATTTATATCAAGGAAATGGCTCATGCAGTTGTACAGGCTGTAACGTCCCAAGTCCGTGGGTCAGGAAAGAGGCTTCTCCTGATTCATGTAGCCGCAGGGGCTGGTGAACCCAAGATTGGCAGGCAAGACCACAGGTAAGCTGCTAGCTCAAGTCCCAAGAACCAGAGGTCAGACAAACAGGCAGGATCCAGAAGAAGCAAAAGACCTGGCAAGGAGAGAAAGAAGGGCTAAGTGGTGGAGGGCAGAGAGATGAAGGCTGAGGCGGTGGTGAACCACCACAGGCCCCGCCCCCACCAGTACTAACTCACAGCAGATTCTATCAAGGGGGTGATCATGTATCACATCTCGACAGGGAAGTGATCACAACATTATTCGACTGCCAAAACACTGAGAATAATGGCCCAGCCAAGTTGACACACAATCTTAACCATCACAGGTTTCTAAGGCTGTAAATCTGTACGGAAACAGACTGCCACATCTTTCTCCTGTGGGGCAGCTGGTGGGTTCGAACTGCTAACCTTTCGGTTATCAGCCGAGCACTGTAGCCACTGAGCTCCCAAGGCTCCTCTCATTAGTCATTAAGGAAATGCAAAGAAAAACCACAATGAGAGACCATTTCATACTTACTACTATGGCTATTATCAGAAAAATGAAAAATAACAAGTATCGGCTAGGATGTGGAGAAATTGGAATCCTCATTCACTGCTGGTGGGAATGTAAAATGATGCAGCTGCTGTGGAAAAGTTTGGTGGCTCCTCAAAAAGCTAAACACAGAACTACTACGTGACCCTGCAATTTGACTCCTAGGTATATACCCAAAAGAAGTGAAAGCAGGTACTCAAACAGATACTTGCACACTACTGTTCACTGCAGCACAATTCACAATAGCCAAAAGGCAGAAACAACTTAAATATTAATCAACAAATGAATGGATGAACAAAACGCGGTATATAAATACAATGGAATATTATTCAGTCATAAAGCGGAATAAGTCCTGATACATGCTATGACAGTGATGAACCCTGAAAACATTATGCTGAGTAAAATATGTCAGACACAAAAGGACAAATATTATATGACCCCACTTATGTGAAATATCTAGAACAGGCAAAAGCCTAGAGGTAAAAGTTTATTAGTGTTTACCAGGGGTTGGGGGAAGGAAAGATGAGAAGCTACTGTTGAAGGGGTACTTGGTTTCCATTTGGGGTGATAAAAAGTTTCGGAAATAGTGGTAATGTCTGCGTAACATGGTGAATGTAATTAATGTCACTCAATTGTACATTTAAGAACGGTTAAAATGGCAAAAAGATGCCTATTAATTTAATACAGCCCTTGTAGTCATAAAGTTTTAGTAAGCATTTAATAAAAACCTGTTGACTGAGCATAAAACACTATCTTTCCACTTTGAGAAGTCTTTTCAAATTTGAATGTATCCAATAGTTACAGCAAAGAGAAGGTGTATTTTTTTCCTCTGTATGCCCTGGAACTCTGGAAACTTCTTTTAATCACTCAATTAATAAACTACTGTTTCAAAATAATTTGAGATTGTCTCTTCCCCACTCCAATTCAATGCTACAAATAAATTTATAGCAACTAAAGAAAGTTTCCTTGGAAACATCTGTATTATACATTTTGATACATGGCATGCTTTAATACACCTATATTCACATAAAGGAGCCCTGGTGACACAGTGGTTAAGCACTCAGCTGCTAACCGGAAGGTGAGCCATTCAAATCCACTAGCAGCTCTACAGAAAAAAGATGTGGCAGTCTGCTAACGTAAAGAAACCCTTGGAAACCCTGTGGAGCCGTTCTACTCTGTCCTAGAGGATCACTATGAGTCAGAATTGACTCAACAGCAACAGTATATTCACAGATGTAGCCCTTCCAGCTGTGTTCGCAATTCTACCATTCCATTGTTGTTTTCTATGCCTTTTCTTCCCTTTCCCCCTCATTCTTTAAATTTTCTTATTCTCCTTTCCATTCTCAAAGATGGAAAAACAGCAGGGAGCCGCACTATTAGAGTTTAAGGTATAAAATATTAGGTGATAAAGCAACACCAAACTTTTAAGGGCCTGATATGAGGTCGTTCACCCTGAATTTTTTTTGAAAGTTACAGGATCTCAAGTACTTCAGAAAAGTCTTTCCTCTCTCTCACTTTTACTCAGAGACCTGGATAAATGACCTCATCAAACCTTAACTGCTACACAGTCTAAGCACGTGTGTTCCTAAGCACAGCTATGTGTATACTACCTCACCCTCAATATGCAAAGATCCATATATCTTTGAGCTAGAAAATTATCAATTCTATAGGAACAAATAGTCTCAGGTTTGATTATTACTGCCTAACAATCTTCCAATTTTTCAAGAAATAAAAAGAGTGCTACGCTAACCATCCTTAGCACTCTTTGCTTTTTAAAATGTCCTTATTAGGAGCTGTAGCATTGGGGGGTGGGGGGGGTGCTTAAATCAAAATAGTTGTTCACTTGCTCTAATTCAGGAAAAGTCTGAACCAGAATACTGAAATGACAGCTAGCTTTTTGGTTTTTCTGTCAAACCTATTACAAAGCATACATATTTTCAGCTCCTATGTGTTAGGCTTTAAAAGTCAGGCTTATTTCATTTGAAGAGGTATAAATTCCCAAAGACTAATATTTAAATATAAGTGTAAGAATATTCAAAAGTAAGAATGACTTCAGATAATCTGTATCTGTGCCCTTCCACTAATATGTCATAAAATAAACCAAGAATGAGCTTACATCAAAGTTATTCTTACCAACTATCAATCTAAGTTGAATGCAAAGACTGGCCTTATCACACAATGACTTCGAGCAAGTCATTATGTTTCTGGCTTTGTTTTTTTTTCACATTCAAAACAAGGACACATAAACCAACTGATCTTGGCTCCTGTAAGAACTTTCAGAGAGTCTAACCTTACTTACTACAGGAAGATAGAAAATATAAATAGGTTAACTACATGGTTTATTTGCCTTATAAAATGACATCTTTCCAAAGTTCAAGTTGATCATTTTATCTATGGATGGACACTGGCAAAAGCTACACAGAAAAAAAAAAATATCTAGTTATGCATCATTCTTAATTTTGCAAAGTGCTTCAACATCAACTCATAATTTCTCAAGTACCCAGGAACAGAAGCAGGACAGGTAGCATAACCTGCACTGTACAAATGAAGGAAATGAAATGAAGTGGTTCAGAAACAGTAAATTTCTTGTTCTAGACTTCCCATATAATACAAAAATAGTTCTTATTCACGGATCTTATGTCATGTACTACGTCATGTACTAATAACAACATTTACCTTATAAATAAAAAAACACAGAAATGTGTTGAGATCCTTTAGAAAGTCACATTAAAAAAAGAAAATAACATACTATAGTTTCTTTCACTTCTTGTGAAAAAAATTATAACCTCATTTTTGCCAATGATCTAGAGAAATTTTAAGAGATTTTAAAATGAACTGTCATCATAAGATCATAATACTACAGACTCTAAAGTAAGTGATAAGTGAGTCACCTTAAACGATTAATTTGTCAGTAATGCTTCCCTGAAATCAATAAAACTCATTTGGAGAACATGTCCAAGCTGAACAACCAAAATGCTTGTGAAAGCCTTTTAAACTATAGCTCAGCACCTCCCCTCATACTGAATTTAACAACTTCTACACCACTTGTTCAGTAAGTTGCATACCACATAGGGCCACTAATGAGAGAATTTCAAGGGATGGTTTTAGTTCACAGTCTTTGGCAAAGAAAATTAGTCTCTTAAACTGTAAGTATTTTTTTGGAAAAAAATGCTTAAAAATTATTTTAAATCTGGTCGAAATGAATTAATAGAACCAAAGACCTTTAGCAACATAATGGATTATTTCACACTAATTAGACAAGTCTTCAAAATATTAGTAGTCAAACTGATGAGTAACAATACTTTTATAACAGTATATTTAAAAGTACTAAATGTACTCTCAATAAAAAGTTACTCAAAACAATAAATATTACCCTACACTTATTTCAATTTTTAAGTGTTTTACATAAAAAGATTTTATTTGATGATTTCCTCATTCAATAAACAAGACTGATCACCTGTTTTTGCCTCAGGAACTATGACCATACTGAAGAAACTAAATTCAGTTTAAATAGCTTCCTATTAATTAGCAAGAATTAATTAGCAAGAATCCCAGAAAAGATCACTTCACTTCACAGATAAGGAATTTGAGCCCCAACAATTGCCTTGTCCAAGATCACACAAGTAAGAAAGAGGTACAGTTAGGCAAAGTCATTGTATAATACTCTGAAACAAGAGAAGTCTATTTAAGCTTTAAAACATATAAACATAAGGCCAAAAACACCTAATGTATTCTTTTGTTTAGATTTTTTAAAACTAACTGACCATAATGCTTAAGAAAGAATTTATTTTCTTGTTTACTTGCAGTGTTTCAGTTACCGACAGTAACTATTATTACTGAAACCTAACTTGTGCCAGCTTGTCAGAAATTGAAAGGAAAAAAAAAAGATGACAAAAAATAAACTATTGCAGAATATATAATAATAAAAGTCTTAGGGCTAAAATCATCTAAAGTGTTTTTCTACTTGACTATTTTATTTTTGTTAGAAGCTATTCACCCTTGCCACAGTAAAAGTTCACAATTATTTTCAACCTACAGATGAAAAAATATATATATTTTTTTTTTTTTTTTTTTTTCAGTTTCTCTAGAAACAAAAAAAGATCAAGATATCTACAGGACTGCATTCCTTTCTGGAGGTTCTAGGGAAGAATTCATTTCACTGCCTTTTCCAGCTTCTAGTACTGGTCTGACTTCTGCTTTCTTTGGCTTATGGCTCCTTCCTCCATCCTCAAAGTCAGCAATGTTGGACCAAGTCCTTCTCACACTGCCATCTCTCTGGTTCTGTCTTCTGCCTCCCTCTTCTATTTTTAAGGATCCTTGTGATTACACTGGACCCACCAAAATAATCCAGGATAATTTTCCCATTTTAAAGCCAGCTAATTAATAACTTTATATTCCATATGCAACCTTAATTCCCCTTTGCCATTTAAGGTAACATGGTTACAAATTCCAGGGATTATAACATGGACATCTTGGGGGGCCATTTACCAACCACACTACCCAAACTTTATTTGCCCTCTACTCTCCAGAGGAAGGCTGCACTGAAGGGAATCAAACACGATCCAGGATAAATATGTACACTTGCAGCCAAAGTCTGTCCCCACCTCTACCATTTCATATCCAGGATACAGGAGAGAAAACAAGAGACCACAAGGAAGATCACTGGCGAGAGATATGCTCTTATTAATCCTTGATAGAACTTGAAATTCATTTTCTCTTATGAATAACATTATAAAAGAACAATCATGTCCAGAGCAAGATGGTGGTGTAAGCAGCTCCATGTTCCTGCTACCCACCCCCACGGAAACACAAAAAAACAAGCAGAATCTAGTAGAGCCCGCTTTGTTAGAACCCTGGAAACCAGTCAAAGATTTATAGCAACTAAGCGAACACAGAATCAAGAAAAATACAACTTCACAACAGTAGGAAAGCTTTGGTTTTTTTCTGGCCTGTATCCCATCCCCTCCCTAGCTCAGTGTGGCCACCTTAAAGCTGCAGCACCCTGCATTCCCAGGGACAGAGACTACAATCCTTGGTCTCTGGCTCTGGAGGAAGGAGAGCAGACTTTATTTGAAAATTACTGTGTGTGTCTGTCCTAACTGGTCTGGGAGCTACATGAAGGACTGATACAAGGCACTCACCTATGCCTGGCCTATTTCAGAGATCCTGCAGGGCAAGAAAGTGACAGGGAAAAGTCCCAAAAGTGTAACAGCATGGGGCTAAGGAATGCAACCAAGACATACAACAGATATCTAAGGACTAGAGGAGAAAGCAGGGAGAGAGCTCCTTTAGGACATTAGGGCATTTGAAAGCACCCATGTATACAGACACTGATTCACAAAATACCTGGGGAGACCCTACACGTTCACCTCGGCTGATTCATCTGGAGCTGATTTCTAGGCTCAGAGCAAGCCTGGCTAAGTGTTAACGGAGTGTCCCAAAACGGAGCCAATCTGCAAAGACTGGAGAATGATTTTTTTATTTGTTTCTTTGTTTTTCTGTGATTTTTCCTCTGGCATTCAAGGACACATCTGTCAAAATACAAGATGACCACAAACAAAGGAACAGAAACTTCAGTGTCAATACACACCCAAGAAGGCAGTCTTTGCAAAAATACTTAGGTGAAGTCATTAAACAGAAACAACTAAATCTTGAACAATTCAACAATTAGTAAATCCTAGGGGATGGGGAGAATCTGACTTCCACAATTACTATAAAATAATACTCAGATGTCTGATTTTCAACAAAAAAAATCACAAGGCATACCAAGAAACAGTGTAGATAGCTCATTCAAAAAAAAATAAAATAAAGTAACAGAAACTGTCCCAGTAGAAGCCCAGATAATGGACTTACTAGACAAGGACTTTAAAACAACTGTATAAATATGTTGGAAAACACGAAGTCCTAAAAGAAATCAGGAAAACAATACAAGAATGAAATAAGAATTATCAACAGAGAGGGAGAAACTGTAAAAAGAAACCAAACAGAAATACTGGAGCTGAACAGTAACTAAAATGAAAAATTCAGAGGAGGCGCTCAACAGTACATTTGAGCAGGTTAAACAAATAATCAAACTAGAAGACAGAACAATTGAAATTTTTTAAGTCTAAGGAGCAAAAAGAAAAAAATGGAAATCGTTAAGTGGACTAACACATAATGGGAATCTCAGAAAAAGAGAGAAAGAAAGGGGAGGAAGAATATCTGAAGGAATAATGGCAGAAAGTTTCCCAAATCTGATGAAAGACATGAGTATATATATCCAAGAAGCTCAAGGGACTCCAAGTAGTATAAACCCAGGAGACCCACACCAGTTTGTTATAATTAAACTGTTGAAAACCAAGGATAAGGAGAGAATCTTCAAAGCACTTAAAAAAAAAAAAAAAAAAAAGCAAATTTAAAATTAAGCACAATTTCTCCTCAGAAACAATGTAGGCCAGAATCAATGGGATGACATGCTTTAAGTGCTGAAATTAAAATAAAAAAAAAAAACTGTCAAGAATTCTATGTCTGGAAAAACTGTCCTTCAAATTTTAGGGCAATATTATGACATTCCCAGATAAACAAAAGCTGTGCAAGTTCATTACCATTAGGCTGTCCTTCAAAATATGCTAAAGGAGTCCTGCAGGTAGAAATGAAAGGACATTAGACAGCAACTTGAAGTCATATGAAGAAATAAAGATCTTCATACACCAATAAATTTCATGGGCAAATATAAAACCCACTTTTATTGTGTTTTTGGTTTGTAACTCATTATGCACTGCTGTGTTGCCAGTTGCCATCAAGTTGATTCCAACTCATGGCAACACCACGTGTGCAGAGTAGAACTGTTCCACAGGATTTTCAAGGTTGTGACCTTTCAGAAGCAGATCACCGGGCCTTAGTTCCAAGGCACCTCTGGGTGGGTTTGAACCACCAACCTTTCAGCTAGTAGTCAAGTACTAAATGGTTTGTGCCACTAAGAGACTGCTCGTTATGTACTACAAGATATAAGAGACAAATACATAAAAAATAAGTATAACTTTATATTATTTGACACACAATGTAGAAAGATGAATTTGTAACAACAACAACAACATAAAGTGGGTATTAACGCCAGGGCATACTTGTACAGAAACAGAGTTCTGCATGCTCAGTCAAGTTTGTATCCATTCCAATTACACTGTTATAAATTTAGGCTGTCAAATGTAAACCCCATGGTAACCACAAGGTAAATTTCTAAAAAATACACACAAAAAGAAATAAGGGAATCAAAATGGCTCACTAGTAAAAAATCAACTAAACAAAAATGAGCGTATTAGGGTAAGTGAGATGCACAAGAAGGTATAAGACACACAGAATACAAATAGCAAAATGGCAGAAATCCCGCTTCATCAATAATTATCTTAAATGTAAATATATTAAAGTCTTCAAGCAAAAGACAGAGAATAGCAGAATGGATTAAAAAAAAAAAAACTATCCAACTATATGCTATTTACAAGAGACTAACTTAGATTAAAATACACAAATAGGCTAAAGTAAAAGGACAGGGGAAAATTCTATGCAACCAGAAACCAAAAGAAAACTGGCATGAATATATCAATATCAGACAAAATAGACTTTAAATCAAAAACTATTAAAAGAAACAATAAAAAACATTATACAATGATACAAAAGTCATTTATGAAGAATATATAACAATTATAAATATACATGCACCTAACTACAGAGCTCCAATATACATACAGTACACACTGACAGAACTGAAGGGAGATACAGACACATCTACGATAATAGCTGGACACTTCAAAACATCACTTTCGATAGTAAGTGTAACATCAGAAATAAGATCAATAAGGAAATAGTAGACTGGAATAACACTATAAACCAATTAGACCTAAGAGACATATACAGAACACTCTACCCAACAACAGCAAAATACATATTCTTCTACAGTGAACATGGAACATTCTCCAGGAAAGACAATACATCAGGTCACAAAGCAAGTCTTAATGAATCTAAAAAGACTAAAATCATACAAAGTATCTTCTCTGACCACAGTGGAATGAAATTAGAAATCAATAACAAAAGAAAAGATGGAAAATTCACAAATGTTTGAAAACTAAAAAATATACTATTAACCAATGAATCAAAAAATAAAAATCACAAGGGGAATTAGAAAATATTTAGAGACAAATGAAAACAAAGCACACATGCCAAAACTTATGGGATGCAACAAAGGCAGTGTTCAGGAAAAAACTTATAGCTGTAAATGCCTACATCAAAAAGAAGAAAGATCTCAAGTCGATAACCTAATGTTACATCTTGAAGGCCTAGAAAGAGAAGAGCAAACTAAGAGCAAACTACCAGACGAAAGATACACTGTACTTTTACAAATAATCCATGCCTTCTACATTTGTCTGTCAACTGTGCCCTCCCCCTGTGAGGTATTTTCCTAAGCGCTGCTATGTCAACTTTTTTTTTTTTTTTTACATGTTGGTGTAAAACAAAAAATTAGCATAACATACTTACAAAATACCCTACGGGGCAGGGAGAGCATGGTTGGCAAACAAATGTAGAAGGCGTGCATTATCTGCATAAAAATACAGTAATGAAGATTAGATCTGAGACAAATAGAGAACAGAAAAAGGGCAAACATTAACAATGCCAAAAATCAGTTCTTTGAAAAGATCAGTAAAATCGACAATAGCAAAGATGTGGAGAAATCATATCCTCATCCACTGCTGGCAGAAATGCAAAAATGGTACAGCCTCCGTGGAAAACAGTTTGGCGGTTCCTCAAGAGTAAACACAGAATTACCATATGACGCTGCAATTCTATTCTTAGGTATATACTTGAGACTTGAAGGCAGCAACTCAAACAGACACATTACACTAATGTTCACTATAACATTATTCACAATAGCCAAAAGCTAGAAATAATCTAAATGTACATCAACAGATAAATGGATCTGTGGTAAAGCCATACAATGGAATATTATTCAGTCATAAAGAGAAAGGAAGTCCTGATATATGGTACAACATGGATGAACCTTGAAATTTCAACACTGTGGTAAGTGAAATAAGTCAGACACAAAAGGACAAATAGTGTATGATCCCACTTACATGAAATATCTAAAACAGGCAAATGTATACAAACCAAAGTTTACTAGTGGCTGGACCAAGGCCAGGTGGGAAGAGGAAAAGAGAAATCATTGTTTAGGAAGCACTGAGTATCTGTTAATGGCAATGGAAAATTCGGTAAGGAATGTGGGTGATTAATCAAAGCCACTGAATTACACATGTAAAAAATGTTGAATTGAAAAATGCTGGGTTATATGTTTTTACTACAATTTTTAAAAAAGAAACCATTTTTCAAATAAACTCTTAAAAAAATAAAAAAACCAAACCTGCTGCTGTTGAATCGATTCCAACTCATAGCAACCCTATAGAACAAAGTAAAACTGCCCTAAAAGGGTTTCCAAGAAGCCGATGGTGGATTTGAACTGCCAATCTTTTGGTTAGCAGCCATAGCATGCTGTAGCTCTTAACCACTGCGCTGCCAGGGCCCCAAAACAATAAAGGGAGTATTTTTTATTAGCACAATCTGTGGTGTTTGCAAATTTTTTATAATATTGGCTATTCCAACAAAAATCGTAGAAATCAAAAAATAAATAATATTAACAAACTTTTAACTAAAGTGACGAAGAAAAAAGAGAAGATGCAAAAAACTAAAACCAGAAACGAATGTGGGGACATTACTACTGATCATACAAAAAACAAAAAAGATTATAGGCGATTACTATGAACAACTGTATACTAAGAAATTAGATAATCTAAACGAACTGTACAATTTCCTAGAAATACATAAACTACCTAAACTTCCTAAGAAAAAACAGAAAATCTCAACAGATTTTTAACAAGTGAACCAACTAAATCAGTAATCAAAAACTTCCCAATAAATAGAAGTCCAGGACCAGAGAGCTTCACTGGGGAATTCTATCAGACATTCAAAGGAGAATAACCACCAATCTTTTCCAAACTCTTCCAAAAAATAGAAGAGGGAACACTTCCTAACTCACTCTATGAGGCCAGCATTATCCTGATACCAGGATAAATGCCAGATAAAGACAGGACAAGAAAGGAAAATCACAGACCAGTATCTCTTATAACCACAGATGCAAAAAGCCCCAACAAAACACTAGCACCCCAAATCCAACAGCATATTAAAATAATTACACACCATAAACAAGTGGGATTTATTCCAGGAACACACGGGTGATTTAACGTTAGAAAATCAATTAATGTAATATACCACATTAACAGAATGAAGGAAAAAAAGACATGATCATCTCAACTGATGCAGAAAAGGCATCTAACAAAATCCAGCACCGTTTCATGATAAAAACATTTACCAAATGTGGAAGGGAAATTCCTCAACATGGAAAAGGGCATTTGTAAAAAACTTACAGTATCATACTCAATGGTAAAAGACTGAAAGCATTCCCCCAAAGGTAAGGACCAAGACAAGGATGCTCATCCTCACTAGCTATTCAACACTATACTAGAAGTCCAACTCTACGTTATTAGACAAGAAAAAGAAATAAAAGGCATTCAAGTCGGAAAGTAGTAAAACTATCTCTATTTGCAGATGACATATAAAGAATGGTCACATTCTTAATACAGGTCAAAGTCCTCTAACTGAAACCATAAAATAACTATACAATGGATTAACTGTACAAAAGATTTAGGAAGACCCTGAAACTCAAGTTGACATATCAAATGGAAACACTGCAACAAATAAAACCATCTATCTTTTGGTTTGGTTACTATTAAGCCAGGCAATCATACTTTCTCATAACAAAAAAAAAAAGTGCCCATTCCTAATCCTTGAGCACAGTATTACAAAAAGTTTACAGCATTTCTAATATACCATTGGAAGAAATTTTGTCTAAATATAAACTTCAAGGTTAACAGAATGCTAGGACCCAGTCCTGCCTAATTCCTGGCCTTACTTTTAGGATATTAGAAAGCTATCATGCACATTCATTCTAAGTGCCTACAAAAAGTCATTTCAGCATGTACATGTTGGGCCATACCCTTTCTTGCTGTCGACACCCATTAGGTTCTTTACACGCAGATTCATAATGGTCAAAATTTTAATGCAATATGATGCCAGGTTGGCATCAAGAGGGAGAACCCTTTTAAAAACAGATTCCCCTGTAGATAAATGTTTGTGTATCAATAAAAATCAATGGGAAAACACAATAACTAAAAGCATATTAAACATTTAGGAACAGGACCTGATTTTAGTAATGCTTCCAACACACGAGAAGGTACTAAAGGATACGAAAGAAAGTCGAGTCAGAACTGACTCCACAGAAACTGGTTTTCTTTGAAAAAAAAAAAAAAAAAGCACATGCTGAACCTAGAAACTAAAGTCTTTATAAATAAGCTTTGGAATAACAAGGAGAGGAAGGCCCAGAATCAAACACACTTAAGGTTTTACCTTACCATTAGTCATTAACCTTACCTTTGTCCTACCACGGTTTTAAAAATCAAATAAAATAAATGTACATATTCAAATTTAGTAAAACATTTTTCATCTAGCTCCACTGAGAGTAAAAAGAATTAATGTCACACATAACTGAAAAATAAATTTCTTTAAAATTCCAAAGATTTAAAAAATATCAGAAGTCTTTCTATAGCGTATTAGATATGTAGTCTCAGAAAATATCCAGCATAATTCAATCATTTCTTGGTGGCTCAGAATCACTGAGTGATAATCGTATCAAGAACGGGCCAATGCATGCAGTATAAATACTACACGATTTAGAATTTTGTCTTCCCCTCCCACTGCAATCATTTCTCATTTCTTTTAATGTGATGAGATGATTCAAATTTTCTGCTTTATTTTACACACAACCATGTTAAGGACTATTGTGTCTCCACAGGCTGTCCTTGACTGTACAGCAATTATTGTCCTTGCTATATCTATGCCTTTATTTTTTATTCCTGGCTCAGTGCCTAAGATCTTGATGGTGAGGCTGGTCCAAGTCTAGCCTCTATTCAAAAGGATACTGCTGTTGTGTTAGGTCCCTTACTCTCTGCCAACTGGTGATCTCATAATTTCTGAGAAAAATTACATAAAACTCACAAATAAATGTTACCTTTATTAGATTATTGGTGCAACTAATTGAGCACTTACTACATATAAAGCTTTGGACTGTTTTAAGTACATAAACTCATTTAACCTCAACAAAACTCCATGTAACAATATTATTTTCAAGCACTGGAAACCATGAAAAGGGATTAAATAATTTACTTTCACTAGAAGACAGAACTGGGATTGAGATTTAGGTCAATCTCATACCAGACTCTATGTCCTTCAACTCTACAGATCACTAAGCCTGACATTATCATTTTATAGCAAAGAAAGCACATTCTGAGAAATGAAGTAACTTTAGTCTGTTTATGCCATCTATAAAATGAGAATAACCATACCTACCTGCCTTTTTGAAAACACTGTTGTGAAGATTCAATAAATGGAAAGTTACATGAAAATGTGAAAATATTAAAACACCAAAGATATCAGGATCTTGTATTGTACAATATCAGGATACATCATTCACATAGAAAACACTGTGAGTTTTCCTGGAGTAATACAGAAAGGCTGTTTATGTCAACAATACCACTGTATTTATGTGAAGGGTGCCTCCTGGAGAGTGTACCACAGATTTCCACGTATATGTGTATGTACATATGCGTAGTTTATTAATGAGCACTACATTCATTTCATTAAGTGCTCTCTAAGCACAATAAAATTGTTGATTACTAAACAAGCACTGATAAGTGAAGAAGTCCTTAACAAAAAGCAAACTTACAGATAGTCTTTTTATCATAAACAACAACTACCATAAATCCATGGTGATTTTCTCTTTCCTTTAAAACAAAATCAATTTCATGAACAGTCACAGGGAACAGATGTTTACCTAAATCACTGTAAAAAGCCTAAATCTTTTCATTTGTAAGTAATTTCTCGGGTTCATAAAACAATAAAGATTAAAATCTATCTACAGGGAAAAAAAAGTGAACTCCATTAAAATAGTTCAAAATTATATAAAGTAATTCAGGGTGAGATTTGCAATACATGTTATATCAATACAGACCACCGCTAAGCTTTTTTTTAAACTACAATCATAGCGACCACCTTCATGTGTTCCAATATTTGCTCTTATATTTGAGTACCAAAACTTAGAAGGAATTTAAAATCTACTTTAGTCGTCGTTACTGCCTGTCAAGTTGATTCCGAATCATGGTAACACCATGTGTGCAGAATAGAACTGTTCCATAGAGTTTTCAATGCTGTGACTTTTCAGAAGCAGATCACCAGGGCCTGTCTTCCAAGGTGTCTCTGGATAAGCTTGAACCACCAACCTTTTATCTAGTAGATGGGCGCTTAATTGTTTGCGCCACCCGGGGCCGCCTTCAATCATTAGGAGGCTAAATGAAAACATGAAAATTAAAAGTACCAGGACTTAGATAATTCCGGCAAAATGGCGCTCTAGGCAGAAGCACCACGCCATCCCTCCACAGCAAAGATCCGAAAAACTAAGCCATACAGAGAATACAACAATCCTGAAACCCTAAAACATCAAATGAAAAGATAAAGAACTCAACCAAGCACCAAATACAGTGAAAAAACTCACAGAGAACGGAGAGCGAGGAGAGATTCATGCAGAGGTCCCCTACCAGCTAATGCAGCGCAGATCCACCATCTTGGACTCCTATCGGAGACCAGCAAACAGGAGTACGAGAAAGCAGCCTCACGGAGCGTCCAGCGGGAGGCAAAACAGCCGGTAATTTGTGGTGTACGCTTTCCCACCCCCCACCCCTCTTTGCCCCGGCTCGGCCTCCTCTGCTTCAGGCAGCCACAGTCTCTTGACTGCGCCAGCTGCTTGGATTCCACACGACCAGGCGGGCGGCTCTCTGGGTGCCATGTGTTGGCTGCTAGCGTTGCTTTTCTTTTTTTCCTGCTTCTTTTGATTTCTCACTTGCCTCTCGCCACCTCCCCCTCCTTTCACTCAAGTGCCTGGATCCGTGCGCCATCTTTGCTTCTTCCTGAGAGGCTCCAGAGCGCCAGCAATTTGTGATATACGCTTTCCCACTCTCGACCCTTCTTCACCCACATTCGGCCTCCTCTGCTTCCAGTAGACACAGTCTCTTGTCCAGAAACACCACCCCGCACTAGCTGGCTCTTAGAGTGCCATTTGTTGGCTGCTGGTGTTGGTTTTTTTTCTCTGCTTCTTTGGATATCTTGCTTGCCTCTCGCCACCTCCCCCACCTTTCGCTCGAGTGCCTGGCTCCGTGTGCCATCTTTGCTTTTTCCTGAGGGGCTGCGGAGCTCCATTCGAGTGAGGAGCTGCTTCCTGGTCTGGGCTACTGCACTGGTGGGATCCCGGAGCTTTTGTTCGTTTGTTCGTTTCGAATTATTTGTTTGTTTTCTTTCCCTTTTCTTGAGTTGAGAGCCCTCTCAGGCCATGCGGAACTGCGTGGCAAGGAACTCCCCTTCAGCTTCCACAGACGTGTGGAGGGATCCCGGAGGACATTTCGTTTTTAGCTGTTTTTTTGGGGGGCCTTTCTTGTTCTTTTTTTTTTTGTTTTTTGTTTTGTTTTCTTTTTTCTCTTTTTCCCTTTTTGTCTTTCTTCATTGCTCAGTTTCTCATCTCTTTATATCTTTCTTCTCTTTTTGATCCCTGAATACCAGGCGTTGTAAGCCTCTGTGCCTTCTGGCCAGGCTGTGCTGTGACACCTGAGACCGACTTCCCCAGACCTCATAGCTGCATCGGTGGTATTCCTGGGAACTCTGCGGTTCTTCAACCTTTCTGATTTTTATTTGTTCATTTTCTTCTTTTCTTCCTCTTCCCCTTTCTGTTTTTCTCCATTTCAGTTTCTCATCTCTCCATTCCAACGGCAAGCTCCCCTAACACTTTTTTTTTTGTATGTTTTTTGGCTCCTGTTCCTCTTTCCTCTCTCCCATATCCATCTTAGCTCCACACATAACCATCTCCCCGCTGCATCCTGACTACCTGCACCATGTGTTTGACATGACACCACCAAGCAGTGCAGGCACGGCCTACTGGAACCTGCCCAGCACTGATTACCGAAACGCCCTGGTGGCTGTAGTGAGTGCCACAAACAACCCGTCCCGGTGGCTCCTCGTCAGCTAGACGTGCCCTGCTGTACCATATCTGAGTGACTGAACCTTCCAGTTGGAGAAGGAAGCGAAAAGTACTGAGCGCACAGACGAGCAAACAACAAAAAGGAAGCATTCCGCCTGCTCAGACATACTCGAATTGTTTTTTTTTTAAGGGACGAAACAAACAAATCTACAATCAATAAATCATACAAATAACTACTAAATGCCCCGAAAACAGCAGACAATATCAAAACATTTACAAAAACAGGACAGGATGATTCCAGTAGGCATCCAAATTAAAACACCAGATGACTCTCCTGTGGAAGAAAATGTACTAGAACTACCTGATAAGAAATTAAAATCTCTAATACTTGGAATTTTCCAAGAACTGAGGCAAAAAGCTGACAAACATGAAAAACAAATACACAAATTCATGGAAAATACAGACAAAAAATTGGAAGAATTCAGAAAGATGATGCAGAAATAAAATGCCAAAATAAATTCACAACTAGATATTATACAAACACAACAATTACAAAAGACAAACAACAACATTCCAAAAATGGATGATATCACAGAAAGGCTGAGAAGCAGATTTGAAACCGTGGAGGACAGGATCAGCGGAACTGAAGACAAACACTTGGACACAACTCTGTTTCAGAAAAACTCAGAAAAAAGAACAAAAACAAATGAAGAGACACTGAGAATTATGTGGGACACAATTAAAAGCAAAAATGTATGAGTAACTGGCATTCCAGAATGGGGAGAAAACAGAAAACACAGAGAGGATCACTGAGGAACTGCTGACAGAAAACTTCCCCAATATCATAAAAGATGTAAAACTGGCCATCCAAGAAGCTCAAAGAACCCCATATAGAAAAGACCCAAAAAGAAAATTACCAAGGCATATCATATTCACACTCCACAAAACCAAACAAAAAATCCTGAGAGCAGCTCGTGAAAAACAAGAAGTCACATATACAGGAGAAACAATAAGACTAAGCACAGATTATTCAACAGAAACCATGCAGGCAAGAAAGCAATGGGATGACATATATAAAATCTTGAAAGAAAAAAATTGTCAGCCAAGAATAATATATC
>NW_004444105.1:3438654-3440192 GCF_000243295.1 Trichechus manatus latirostris
CAGAAGGGGACAAGGAAGCTGGTGATAGGGAACACAGGTTGAGTAAGCATATTGATGTGTTGTGAGATTGTTAACCATTGTCATAGAACAACATTTGTAGTAACTGTTAAATGAGAAACTATTTTGTTCTGTAAACCTTCATCGTAAGTGAGAATAACAACACAACTGCAAGAGCGTAGTCAATATCACTGAACTGTATATGTAGAAATTTTTGAAACGGTGTATCTTTGGCTGTGTGTATTTTCACCAAAAAAAAAAGTACCAGGACTTAGAGGAGTCGAAGGGATAAAATAAGCCACCCTTCCACGTATTATAAAACGAAGATTGCTTTGAGTTTGTGTTTTGAACTATGACATTTCTGAACATTTCTTTCTAATAAACTTAAGATCCAATATTTTAAAAATGCGCTACAAAAATATGATGGCACATAATCAAAAAAGAAGCTCTGAAATATTTACTCAGTAACAGTGATAGATATGCTCTGACTGATCCTCCACCAATCCACCTGTGACTCCACATCACCAATACACTACGTTACCAAGCACTGTGGTTGTATATGTGCAAAAATCATCCCATACGCTAGATTGTGAGGCCCAACAACCACTTTGTTTACTAAAGCACCACGCCCTAGCAGACAAGTATCCAGGACGGGGAAACTCAAGCACTCACATCTTCCATGCTTCCATCACCAAATCTATTCACCTTATATGGCAACAGGATTTACAAAATTGGTCTTTTCTAGTTGGTGTCCTCATTAACACAGAGGTCTTTCAGAATGAATAAAAGGACGTACCATACCTGGATAATAACATTCCTGATTATCTGTTACTTCTTTTGTTCATCTATATTTTCCAATCTTTCTACAATAAATTCCTACTGCTAGAACATAAAAAAAAGCAAAGCCAAATAGATGATCTTTGACTTATTCTGTCCATACTATGTCTACTAAAGCATGTGTAAGTAATCAACAGAGAAATCACAGATGAATAGCAAGGGATCAGTGCAAATGAGCCACTACTACTTAAAAAAATCTAAAACATAGGGTTCTAGGCAGCATCCACAGTTGTTTTTGTTGGCTACCATACAGTTGGTTCCTGACTCATGTAAACTCGAGCTACAATGAAATGGGAGTTTTGTGATCCAGTTCCATTGTAAGAAATAATACGCCTAGGAAACATTGAAAAACTAATTTTTTGATGCATATCAGGAAAAAAAAAAAACCTCAACTCTCATAATTAGAATAGAATGACTAGAACGTGACAAAGAAAAAATAATATACATCACCATTCAGTAAACCACTCAAAAAAAAAGTTTCAGAAAAGAATGACTTGTTACTCAAAACTTCATAAAACAGCTGCAAAAACTGAACAGCTGTTACAGTTTACACAATACTTTGTATTTACAGAACGCTTGGCCTGAAAGAATCAAAAAATACTCAATATTGGAGACTCCGGCAAGATGGCGGTCTAGGCAGAAGCACCATGCCGTCCCTCCACAACAAAGATCCGAAAAACTAAGCCAAACAGAGAATCAACAAT
>NW_004444105.1:3446791-3484558 GCF_000243295.1 Trichechus manatus latirostris
ATGTCATAAAACAGCATGTGTGTTACTGTTACATGAGAAACTATCTATTCTGTAAGCCTTCACCTGAAGTACAATAAAATATTAAAAAAATATATATATATATTCAATATTTACCTTGTATTCCACCATCAGCTTGTTATTCAGCAGGTTTCTGACTCTACCATTCCTGCCATTTACTTGTTGTTCAGTATCATCTGAACGATCTTAAGATGCATGAATATCTGTCTATGCATGAAAGTCTGAAAGGGTTCACTGCAAACTGTTAAAAACTATTACTCCAGTAACCCATGAGGAACGGACATGGATGGAAAAACTGCTGAGGAAAGAGAACTTTAACTTCCTTTCTTCCAGTAGTTTCATTCTTATTTTCGAACATTCAATGACTTTATAATAAAAAAAATCAATAATCACATAAAGTATATTACAGTAAACCATTTCCCTCTACATGATACACAAGGATCTTTTTTTATTCCCTAAGTAAGTTTCCTATGTTAAACACACTACACAGGCAATAGTCCTAGAGATCAGTTTCAGTTTCTAGGTATCAAGCATTATCTAAGACCACCTAAGTTGTAAACATTTGCAGAGCTCCCCTTGTCCAAAGCAGACGAATGGTCAAGGAAGCTGCTATTCAACATCACTGTCATCCTCACTCTTCTATGTGATGCCCACCTGACAAAACTTCTATCCCACCACTCCCAGAATCTGTAGGTCTACATAAAACACACTATCACCGAAACTACTACTAAAATAGAAGTGAAAATACATTCCTAGTTTTGTGATCTAAACCCAAAAAACTCATTGCCGTCGAGTCGATTCTGACTCATAGCAACCCTACAGGACAGAGTAGAACTGTCCCACAGGGTTTCCAAAGAGCAGGTGGTGGATTTTAACTGCAGACCTTCTGTTTAGCAGCTGTAGCTCTTAACGACTGCACCATTTTCATAGAAACACACAAAAATAAACTAATATATTACAGTAATTCTCCTTCTAGTAACCAATTATTTAAGCAGATTTTTCAGCTATCTCATTTCAAATTCAAATCGTCAACTACAGATCCATGCAGTGTCTTAGCAAGATACCACCATTCTCTCCATTCATTTACCCATTAATCATCAGGTCAGGACAGAAATTCATTTCATCCCCACCAAAAAATATCAATTTCATCTTCCAAAAGTCATTTTCCCCTACCATGAAGACTTTGTTTTTTACTTCTCTTTCTTCAAAGTGCTGTCTCAAAGGGTATAATAGTAAGAAACTGGAAACAACCTAAATGTTCATCAGCAGGAAATATGATTAAATAAATTAGACTACATATATACAATCTACAGCTGTAGCTATATATAGCACCTATTTGAAATCTGTAAATTTTTTTAATAGAATGAAGTTCTTTATCTATTGATAATAGAATGATTAAAAATATATTGTCAAATGAAAAACCATTTACAGTCTGCTTCATCTTTATGTAACTCGGAAAGAAACAAAAATTATTTGTATTTACTTTTATTCAAATAAAATACTAATGTCTTGTATATCATTCCAAGGAACCTTGGTGGCACAGCAGTTAAAACACTCGCCTGTTAACCAAAAGCTTGGCGGTTCGAATCTACCAGCTGCTCCATGGGAGAAAAATGTGGCAGTCTGTTTACATAAAGATTTACAGCCTTGAAAACCCTATGGGCATACACACAAAGAAAGGAGAAGGGAACCAAAAAGGCTAACTACAATAAACTGACAAAACACTAAAGGACAAACAAGTTTTAAAAACCAAACCCACTGCCGTAAAGTCCATTCCGACTCATAGCGACCCTACTGGACAAAGCAGAACTGCCCCATAGGGTTTCTAAGGAGTGGCTGGCAGATTCAAGCTGCCGACCTTTTGGTTAGCAGCCATAGCTCTTAACTACTATGCCAACAGGGTTCCAAAAAAGGTCAAGACACACAAAAAGCAAATAACAAAATGTCAGAAGTGGCTTCTTGTTAGTTATTACAGTGAATGTAAATGGGCTAAATGCTCCAACCAAAAGGCAGAGTGGCAGAATAGATACAAAAACATGATCCAACTATATGCTGTTTACACGAGTCACATCTTAAACGCCAAGGACACAAATACGTTGAAAATGAAAGGATGGAAAAAAATACTCCATGCAAATAATAATCAAAAGTGAGCTAGGGTGGCAATTTTAATATGAAACAAAGTAGACTTTAAGACAAAATCTGTCTCAACAGATAAAGGTAGATACTATATAGCAGTAAAAGTGTCCATTAATCAAGAAAAGTTAACAATTATAAATATATATGTACCCAATATCAGGGCACCTAGATATATAAAGCAAACACTTATAGAATTGAAGGAAACAACAGATAGTACAATGATAGTTGGAGACTTCAATACGCCACTTTTAATATTGGATAGAACAGGAGAAAGCTCAACAAAGAAACAGAGGACCTGAATGACGCTATAAATTTACCAGACTTAAAAGACATATATAAAACACTCCACCCAACAACAGCACAATATACATTCTACTCCAATGCACATGGATCATTCTCCAGGATAGATGACATTTTAGATCACAAAGCAACTCCTGATAAATTTAAAAAGACTGAAATCATACAAAGTATTTTCTCTGACTATCATGGCGTGAGGATAAAAATCATTGGGGGTGGGGGACCTGGAAAATACACAAACATATGGAAATTAAACAACTCACTAATAAACTACCAATGCGTCAAAGAAACAATCACAAATTCCTTAGATTCAAATCAAAATGAAAGTACAATATACCAAAACTTATGGGATGCAGCAAAGGCAGTGCTTAGAGGGAAATTTACAGCAATAAATGCCTACATGAAAAAAGAAGAAAGATCTCCAAACAACAGCCTAACTTGACAACTCCAGGAACTAGAAAGAGCAAACTAAGCCTAAACCTACCAGAAGAAAGGAAATAACAAAGATCAGAGCAGAAATAAATAAAACTGAAAACAGAAAAATGAGAATCAATAAAACCAGAAGTTGGTTCTTTTGAAAAGATCACTAAAATTGACAATCCTTTAGCTAGACTGACAAAGAAAAGATGCAAATAATCAAAATAACAAGTGAAAAAGGTGACATTACAACTGACTTAATACAAATAAACAATTATGACAGAATATTATGAATAACTGTATGGTAACAAACTGGAAAATCTAGATGAAATGGACAAACTGTTAAAAGTACACAACCTACCCAAACTAACAGGAAATAGAAAGTGTCAACAGACCCGTAACAAGTGAAGAGATCAAATCAGTGATCAAAAACTCCCCAACAAAAAAAAGTCTTGGCCCTGATGGCTTCTCGGGTGAATGCCACCAAACATTTACAGAAGAATTGACACCAGTACTGTTTAAACTCTTATAAAAGACAAACAAGGAAGGAATACACCCTAATTCATTCTATGAAATAAACATAACCCTGATAACCAAAATCAGAAAAAGACACCACAGGAAAACCACAGGCCAATATCTCTTAGGAATACAAATATAAAAATCCTCAACAAAATACTAGCGAACAGAATTAAGAGTCATATATCATAACTAAGTGGAATTTGTCCCCAGAATGCAGGAATGGTTCAACATTAGATGAGCAATCAATGTTTTACACCACATCAATAGAACAAAGGAAAAGAATCACATGATTATCTCTATGGATGCAGAAAAAGCATCTGATAAAAATCCAACACCCTTTCTTGATGAAAACCCTACAAATGATTGGAATGGAAAGGAAACCCTTCAATATGATTTAGGGCATATACGAAAAGCCAACAGCTAACATTATACCTAATGGAGAAAAAAATAAAAGATACCCAGATTGAAAAAAAAGAAGTAAAATTATCTCTATTCATGAATGATACAATCCTATATAAAGAAAATCCCAGAGTCCCCAAAAAAACTTCTGGAGTTAATAGAGGAATTTAGCAAAGTTGCAGGGAACAAGGTCAACAAACAAAAAATCAGTTGAATTTCCATACACCAGCAATGAGAAATCTGAAATGGAAACTGAGAATTCCATTTACAATAGCATCCAAGAGAACAGAGTAAATTCTAGGAATAAATCTAACCGGGAAGTGAAAGACTCATACAATGAAAACTATAGAACACTGATAAAAGAGGTTAAAGAAGACTTAAATAAATGGAAAGATGTTCCACATTCATGGTTGGAAGACTTAACATTGTTAAAATGTCAGTAGTACCCAAAGCAATCCATAGATTCAACGCATTCATGATCAAAATTCCAGTAGTCTTCTTTACAGAAATAGAAAAGTAAATCCTCAACTTTATATGAAATGGCAAGAGGCTCCGAACAGCTAAAACAATACTGAAAGAGAAGAACAAATTAAGAGGACTCACACTTCCTGAGTTTAAAATATACTATACAGCTACAATAATCAAAACAACCTGGCACTGGTATAACAAGAGACACACAGACCAATGGGATAGAACTGAAAGTCCAGAAATAAACCCACACATCTATGGTCAACTGATTTTTGACAAGAGCTCTATGTCCATCTGATGGGGAAAGAAGATTATTTTAATAAATGGTGCCGGGAAAATTAGATTTCTACATGCAGAAAATGAAAGAGGATTCATGTCTCATATCATATATAAAATATAAAAACAAATTCAAAATGGATTAAGGACCTAAATGTGCAAATGAAAACCGTAACCTTCTTAAAAGAACATACAGGAGTAGCACTCTCAGGCATAGCTTTCAACAGTAGATAATCTAATAACAAAAGCAAAACACAAAATAAATAAGTGGGAGCTCATAAAAATTAAAAACTTTTGTTCATCGAAAGACTTTACCAAAAAAGCGAAAAGACCAGCTACCAACTAGGAGAATCTTCAGAAAGCATATATCCGACAAGACTCTAACAACCAAAATATATATAAAACTTGGACAACTAAACAACAAAAAGACAAACAACCCAATCATAAAACCGGCAAAGGACTTGACATTTCACCAAAGAGAACATTCAAATGGCCACCAAACACATGAAAAGATGCTTAGTGTCATTAGCCATCAGAGAGATGCAAATCAAAACTGCAATGAGATACTATTACTTCCACTAGGATGGCTAAGATAAAAAAAAGAAAATAACTAATGCTGGCGAGGATATGGGGAAATGGAACCCTTATCCATTACTGGTGGGAACACAAAACAATACAGCCATTGTGGAAAAACAATGTGGTGGTTTCTCAAAAAACTAAAAATAGAACTACCATATGACTCAGTAATTCCACTCCTAGGAATATACCCAAAAGACTTGAAAGCAGAGATTCAAAAAGAGACTTGTATACCAATGTTCAGTGCAGCACTATTCACAATAGCCAAAAGGTGGAAACCTAAATGCCCATCAACAGATAAATGGATAAACAAAATGTGGTATGTATATACGATAGAATAGTAGTCAGCCAGTAAGAGAAATGAAGTCTTGATATGTGCTACAGTATGGATGGAGCTTGAGGGCATTACGCAGCGCAAAATAAGCCAATCACAAAGGACAAACATTGTATAACCTCACTTATATAAATAAACAAAAAAGGCATAAAAAATAAAAATAAAGGAACTGTCAGACTGTTAAAAAAAAGGGGGGGGGGACATGCTGCCTGGCAGACATCACACTCAGCTGGTGAGTGCAGCCACACATTCAAGGAGTTGGGCCTTCTCCTCTATCCTCCTGCCAAGTTCTGGAGAGCTGCCCCTTCTTATCTCATTACATAACAAAAAGAACAATTAAATAGGAAAGGAAAAAAAAAAAAAACCTATAGGGAAGTTCTACTCTGTCCTGCAGGGTCACTAAGTCAGATTATACTTGATGCCAATGACTTTGGGTTTGGGTACAGGCAATCCCCAGATTATGAACAAGTTCCATTCCTAAATATGTCTTTAACTTGAATTTGTATGTAAATAAAAACAGCTAACATGGTACTGGAGCCAGACAGATCATTGCTCCATCACCTCCTCACCAGACCTGTCAACCCCACAAATCCACTATGACACCTTTGCCTCAGGGTGCAAGAGAGAAAGTGCTGTTCAGGATGTATTAAGAGTGAGCCCAAGGCCCAAAGGTTGGGAACTAGACACTTAAGAAAACCCAAATCCAAAGTTCTCCACGGACTCCTGGAAACCATATGGACTTACAGAGATCACGAATTGAAGGCTGGCCCCCCCTCCAGCCACCAAAAGGCCAAGAACCGCTGCAATAGTGAAATCCCACATGTGCAAGGTAGGGGAAAGAGAAGCCCGGAGAGGTACTGCGATGGCCTCAGGCTGCACAGCACAAAGGGTCCAGCTGGATGAGGTGGGGCGGATCTGGGGAAGGGGGTGCCGCAGCGGCCCGGCCATGTGCCCAGCTTGGTATACTCACTGGTTGTACTCAGAGAATATGTTATGTAAAGCCCGGTGCCTGAATCCCCAGCTGCCACCACCTGCAGGTACACAGTGTTCGAGCCACTAGGCTCCTATAATGGGCCATGCTTCTCTGAGTGGGCATGTGCCATAGCGGGTCCTTGGGTAGCAGCTGCTGGTGGGCAGGCCCCTACGACATGGTGCGCCCAGCAGCACCCTGCAGCAGTGAGTGGAGAGCCCACGTGCAACCACTTCCCTCAGAGCTCAGAATGGGCAGGCCCCACCTTCTGCTTGCCCCAAGCACCACTGCTCTGCTCTGCATAGTGGGCTTGGCCAGCATGCCAAACCAAGTAGCCCACCTACGCAAGGCTGCGCATCCAATAGTGAGAAGCCTTGCAGCTCTGGACTTGTAAATGGGCAAGAGCCACAGAAAGGAGCATTTTGAATGGCCTCACTCCTCATCCTTTTTGGCCCTTCTCTGAGTCAGTTTTTTCCTGATAGGCTTTATGGGGGTTGTTTCCTATCGACGGGTTTTATGTAAGTAGGAAGTTTGTAACCTGGGGACGGCCTATGTATCATTCCAGAGATTAGATGGTTACCTCCCAGTAGGGAACTGGGAGGATAAGAAGGAAGACATTTTCACTTTATATAATTTTTGGACCACTTAAAAACTGAACCATGTGAATATACTTAGTTTAAAACTGAATGAATTATTTTTAAAATGTTTAAAACATACATCTTCAAAAAAGTATCTGATTATTTAATACTTTACAAAGTTGAGAGGAAATAGAATGACAGACTGATTCATTTGAGAATCAATCTTTTATAATCATGCAAGTAACATTTCAAAAAGAAACCCCAAATATCTCCCTCCCTTCCCATGACCAAAATATCCTACACTATCAATTCCTAACAAGGATTACAGTTTTATTTAATAATGCAATTAATTACTTGCATTCACAATCAACACCCATTGAAACAGCAATCAAAAAATCTAACCACTAAACTGTAACATGGTATAAGATGCAAAGGCAAAGATAAGAGAAATATAAAATTGTAACCTCTGCATTGTAACCATTAAACTTGATAGGTTATTTAAATAAGACTGAAATTTCACATGAACTCTTTAGGAATCTAAGAGTTACGTATAAAGCCAAATGACAGTATTTTGGCGGATCATATGAAGCTGGAGCTTACTGATATCAACAAAAACAATAAAGCAACGTTGTACTACAGGCATGGTTCTATTTCATCTTTCATATCCATGTAACAATGGAAGACATGGTGAAGTCAGAAACCTTACGAGAATATGACAGTTCATTAAAAATCTTGTCCAACTCAACAGCATGGAAAAGAATTCAAATGCCAACACATTAATTTTAAGATCATTATATACAAATATCAATAACATGAACACACGCATATAAAAACACACTAGAATTTTTAAACAACATCATAATTTCCTAATAATCTGAAAACAGATAACTAATGTAACGGCCCCCAACAAGAATATCCAGTTGTTATATACATACACAATTAATGACTCCAATAAACTACTATGTGGGCGGGGGGTGGAGGGATGTCTAGCAGTTAAAATCAAATACTACTTAAATGCCAATAAAAGGGACAGTCTACCAGTGACCATTTTCATACTCATTCACACAGATTTCCTGAGCATCCACTGGGGGATACAAGAAACAATGAAACAAGGTTTCTGCTTTCAAGTATTTTATAACCCATAAGAATACTCAAAAACAAACTGACAGTAAAAAGTATCAACAAGAAGTCAAGTAGCAGCACAAATTAGCTGTAATAAATACTTCTACAAAAACAGGGAAGACACGGGCTCTAGAGAAACATTGCGTACAAGACAGCTTTTGACATACAGAACTTCTAAAGGCAAAGATGGGAGAAGGGACAGCGCACACACACACCCCCGAAACAAAAGGAAATACATGAAAAGCCAAAAAATTAGTAGAATATGTTCCAGAAAAACAAACTTAAATTTGACTAAAACGAGAAATAAGTTTAAAAGTGGAGGCAATGGCGGTTAAGTGGTAGAATTCTTCCTTCCATGCGGGAAACCTCAGTTCAATTCCCAGCCAATGCACCTCAAGTGCACCCTCCACTTGTCAGTGTGAGCCTATATGATGCTATGATGCTGAGTAATTTTCAGAGAAACTTCCAGACTAAGACAGACTAGAAATCTACTTTTGAAAAGGAAGTGAAAGAAAACCCTATAGCTCACAAAGGTCCAATCCTGCTGTGCACGGGGTGGGGGCCCGGCTAGACGGCAGACAAAAACAAGTTTGAAAAGTGGCACTAGGCCCAAATGGTGCAGAGTTCTGAAGGGCAACACTTAGGAACATGGGCTTCATTCCAGAGTTGATCAGGAGCCACTCAGGAAAAACATGGTAAGAACAGACTTGAAATTAAGACATGCTTCGGATTCAGATCCCAGCTTTTTTACCTACTAGCAACACCTGCAGGCTTGTCAAGTCTCTTTTTCATCTCTAAAGTGGGATTAACAGAATCTACCAACAAAGAATTATTATGAAGACCAAAAGAGAACAAAGTCGTCAGCACAGTGGCTGACGTATGAAACACTCCATATGTGGGTTTTTTTGTGTTTGTCACCAAGCAGGGAAAACAACATGATCAAGGAAGGCTACATCTAGGACAACTGATTTGATAGCAGAAGCTGGGCCCCTTCTGGGCATGCTGCTGCTGGCTCTGCCCCTAGAACCATTCCGAGCCTACGGCTGTCTTCACTGTTACAGGCTTTGCAGTTCTTTTAAGATGTTCCTTGCCTCCTTTCTCTCTGCTGCTTCTCTCTTCTCTCTTGCCTTTTCTCCTTCCTGTTCCTGTCTTCCTGCTTCTTTCTGTCTGAAAAACCTCTGTGGGGCTGGCTGCACATACATATACATATCAAAAAAAAACCCAAATCCATTACCCTCGATTCCAACTCCAAGCGACCCTATAGGACAGACTAGCACTGCCCCACAGGATTCCCAGCAGGGCCACAAACTGACCAATCCCTTCTCAGCAGGCCACAGATACTTAAATTACATAATAGGCTACAGTCACCTCATTTGCATAGTCTATTGACCAATCTCTACAAGGTGCATACCAATCACAGGGCAGGTTGCAGCCCAGGACTAAACAAAAAGGATCAAACTAAGTTGTTTACAGCTTCCCCGGTGTCATGGATTGAACTGTATCCCCCAAAAATATCTGTCAACTTGCTGGATTATCATTTCCAGTACTGTATAACTGTGCACCATTTCATAATCTGATGTGATTTACTTATGTGTTGTAGACTCTATCAGTATGTTGTAATAAGATGGATTAATGGCAATTATACTAACGAAATCTATGAGATTAGACAGTGTCATAAACCAATCTCTTTTGAGATACAAAAGAGAGAAGTGAGCAAAGATACACGGGAACCTCATACCACCAAGAAAGCAGTGCCGGGAACAGAGCGCGTCCTTTGCTTCCTGTGCAGAGAAGTTCCTAGACCAAGGGAAGATTGATGACATGGACCTTCCTTCAGACCCGACAGAAAAAGCCTTCCCCTGGAGCTGACATCCTGAATTTGGACTTGTAGCCTACCAGACTGTGAGAGAATAAATTTCTTTTGTTAAAGCCATCCACTTGTGGTATTTCTGTTATAGCAGCACTAGATGACTAAAAGAGAATTTGGCACTGAGAGTGGGGCGCTGCTCTAACAGATACCTAAAATGTGGGAGCGGTTTTGAAACTTTGAATGGATAGAAGAGTGGCAGCGGCAGAGGTCCAGCAACAGCAGAGAAGCAGCAGCAGCACAGAAGCGGAGAAACAGACAACCAGAAGCAGCAGAACCAGGAAACCAGTGTGAGGGCGCTGGAGCCAACCCGCAGAGCACGAGAGCTGAGAGCCTGTGCGCACGAGGCTTCCTGGCAGAGTGGGGTGCCTCCAGACAATTATTGGTGGAGCTACCAAGCTTCGGAACACTTGCCCCAGCAGGGCAGATGCAGGCGTGAGGCCAAAGGACTGAGAGGCCACAGGAAGCAGAAGCTGAAGAGACAAGAAACACAAGAAGCCGAGCTGCTTCAGCTTCAAAGGGTGGAGCCATGGCCTCTGGTGTTTCTAAGAGCAGAGTCACCACTCAGATGGACTAGGAGAATGGTACACCTAAAGCTGAGGGAGCAGAGTTGCTGTCCCAGTGGGCCTGGAAGGCAGAGCTGAAGCCCAGGGCTGAGGGGCCTCCACTCAGAATCTAGAGAGCGTGGCTAATACCTAGAGTCTAGAAGGCAGGGCCACTGTGTAAATGGTCTCAGAAAACAGACGATTATTTTCAAGCCTTGAGAACTAATGTAAATGTGTTCTGCCTAGTTACTTGGTGCCTGTTATGCCTTCTTTCCCTGCAATTTCTCCCATTTATAATGGAAATGTCTAGCTGGTACCTATTCTGCCATTGTACCTTTGGAAGGATGGAATGGAATAACTTGTATTCTAGATTTCACAGATGAAGAGGAATTTTTGGATTTTGGACTTGGAGTTAAGACTTCTGCTATGATATGACGAAATGAGTATGTTTTACATGCTACAAGGACATGAATTTTTGGGGGTCAAAGGGTGGAATGTCATGGATTGAACTGTGTCCCCCCAAAATATCTGTCAACTTGGCTGGGTCCTGCTTCCCAGTATTATATGATTGTGTACCATTTTGTAATCTGATGTGATTTCCTCATATGTTGTAGACTCTATCACTATGATATAATAAGATGGATTAGCGGCAGTTATACTGATGAGGTCTACAAGATTAGATAATACCTTAAGCCAACCTCTTTTGAGATATAAAAGACAGAAGCGAGCAGAGACACATGGGAACCTCATACCACCAAGAAAGCAGTGCCAGGAGAAGAGCGCGTCCTTTGGACCTGAGGTTCCTGTGCAGAGAACCTCCTAGACCAAAGGAAGATTGATGACACGGATCTTCCTTCAGAGCCGACAAAGAAAGCCTTCCCCTGGAGGTGACATCCTGAATTTGGACTTGTAACCTACTATACTGTGAAAGAATAAACTTCTCTTTGTTAAAACCATCCACTTGTGGTATTTCTGTTATAGCAGCACTAAATGACTAAGACACCCAAGAAATGTCAATTGACCTGGACAAAAATAACAAACCCTCTACTGTAGAAAACTAGGGCAAAGGTAACGCCTCAGGGCTAAGGTGAAAAATCTCTCAGGTTGTTTTTCCAAAGAACCAAGGCAAAAGGCCACATGAAGGAACTCATTTCATCACAGCGACCTTCTGATTTTGAGCCTAGATGACTAAGAAAATGTTAAGGTCATTAATATAAACAAGGAAATGAAAGAAGAATTAAATGTGCAAAGGAAAAGGAGTGTAATTCTGAATATACTGATTCAAGACAACAAAATGACAATCCAGAAGAGAGTTTGCCAAAGATAACAACAATAAGAAAAGCAAGCCTAAATCTTAGAGAAGAAAATGAGAAAGAACCAGAAGCTTCAGCAATGAGGAGGAACAAATAGCTGAAACCATGAGACTATGTGAGATCAGCAAAACAGAGAATAAATGTCTAGAGAGGAAGAAGAGAATTAAACCTAAGATAACTCATATTTAAGAACTGAGATGAGAAAATGAACAAAGGCTTTGAGAAGGAAGAGTTGGAGGTGCTGATTGTAGAAGTCACAGAATAAATGATGAGGATTTCACCACACTTCATATTCCACAGCTCTTCATATGCTCACTGTAACTCTAGATCATGAACTGAAGTGACTTTATGATCACATGATTATCACAGAATGTTTACAAGAACCTGCAAGTCACTGAAAAGTGTTAGCTATGCCAACTCAACCCACAGCAGGGCACAGCTAACACAGGACAATAATTATAATTAGATCTATTTTTTCAGTATCTCAAACCTTAAAAACTATAACTTTAAGTTGTCATCTTCCTTCACATCCATGCACACATTTAACTCAATTGATCACCCATTCTTTCAGAAACCCCCTCTCCCTTTGTCTAGTCTGACAGCCAATTCTCTGATTTTCTCCCTTCCATTCTACCTTCTATTTTATCCTTACTAAATGCTTTTTTTTCACTCCTAAAACATTAACTAAGTTACCAGATTCTCTCTCTTCTCTCACTTCTAAAAAATAAACTAAGAGAGATACCTGGTTGTTCACAATTCTCTCCTCTACAATTCCCCAATTTAGCAAATTCATCTACTCCTTTTGAATTATCACCTTTATATACAACATTTACAAAACTTGAAATAGATCAGAAATCATTCCCCCTTGATGGGAGAAATTGAGTACTGTGATGGTGGCAGTACAGGCAGTCCCTGGATTATGAATGAGTTCTGTTCCTAAATCTGTCTTCAAGCTGAGTTTGTACGTAAATCGGGAACAGTTAGGTATGGTTCATTAAACACACTTAGTCAAATGTTTGACTTAGCATAGTATAAAATCTACATTTTTACACATAAAAAATCATTTAAAAAAACACTTCTAAATCCACTAAAACATCTTAACATAATAATACAGCAATAATAATGTTTTGATACACATCTCAAAGTAGTGCCTAGTTGTTACTACGAACCACTGTATGTAACTTCTCTACAGTTGAAGGGCATACGTTACCCAAAATACTCAGATTCTGTTCTGTAAAATCTTTTAGACCAATTAGATACTTTGATTCTAGACTCTGAACTAAAAAAACCACCCAGCCTCATTTCTACTGGGTTTTGAACCCTCCTCAGCAGAGGCAGGGAGGGTTGGTGGTGTGGGTAGGATGGTGCTGGGGCCAGATGGATCACTGCCCCATCACCTCCTCACCAGACCTGTCAACCCTACACATTAACTATGAAGCTGCTGCCTCAGGATGCAAAGGAGAAAGTGCCGCTCAGCGTGTGCTAACAGCAACCCCGGGGACCAACGGTTGAGATGTGGATGCTTAGGAAAACCCAAGTCCCAAGTTTTTCACAAACCCCCAGAAACTATACTGGTAAGACAGAAGTCAGGGATCTAAGACTTCCCCCTGCTCCAAACACCAAAAGGCCAAGAACCTCAGCAAAAGTGAAATCCCACATGTGTAAGGGGAAACAGAAGCCCAGAGAGGTGCTGTGATGGCCCAGGCCAGAAAGGATGGGGTGGAGCGGAAGTGGGTAAAGAGGTGCTGCGGAAGCCCAGCCCTGTGCCCAGCGCAGCGCACTGACTGTTTGTACTGGGAGAACACAGAAAGCACGGCGCCTGAGTGCTGGCGACCGCCACCACCTGCAGGTACACAGCATTTGGCCCTGGGCTCCCAGAATGGGCTACGATTCTCCTGAGTGCACAGGTGCCACAGCAGGTTCTTGTGAGGACACTGGCAGTGGGCGGACCACTGCGACATGGTGAGCCCAGCTGCAGCCTGCAGCAAAGAGCGGAGAGCCCACATGTACTTGCTACCCTTGGAGCTCGGAAAGGGCAGGTCCAACTGTCCACGTGCCCCAACCACCACTGCTCCACTCCACACGGCGTGTCTAGTCAATAAACATGCTGAGAATCCAGCGGCCTGCCGATGTGAGGCTGTGCATCCCACGGTGAGGAGCCTTGCAGCTCTGGACCTGTGAACAGCAGGGCATGGGTGGGGGCCATAGAGAAGAGGAAGGATACAGCATCTTGAACGGCCTGCCCCTCATCCCTTTCCTGCTTTCTGAGTCCGTTTTTTCCTGATAGGCTTTAAGGGGGTTGGTTCTTATGAAAGTCATAACCTGGGGACTGTCTGTAGTGGCACAGATCCTCACTGAATACATTCTCTAAGGCTACCCCCTTCATTTTAGAGATGAAAAAACTTAAGCTCTATTGGGTTAATCGCTCACATTTATATAACAGCTAGTGGAAAATTCTTTCCACCACACCTCACTTTTCCTGTGGTCAACAACTGACCTGTGAACAGAACAAAATGAATTATCTCCAAACTAATCCCATTTTGACCTCACTTTCACCAAAAAGTCATCACTGTTTCAACATACACTGATGGCCTCTAAGTTCATTGAACAAACACATGCTAATGTCCACTTCCACCCAAATACTGTCCTAGCTGACGAAAGGGTGAAAAACATGCCCTTAGTCTTCAATGAACTTACAGTCGAGTAAGAAGACACACAAGCAGTTGGAATACAACATTATGAGCGAAGAAGACATGCTAAGAAATAAAGAATGGAGACAAAAGGCTTCCTAGAAGTAGCAGGGCTTGAGCTGAGACCTGCAAGATGAGTTTCCATTCAAGAGGTCATTCCAAGAAAAAGAAACAACTATCAGAGAACAGGTGCTTTATACACTTTCGTAACTGTTGTTTTATACATATTAGTTTCTAAACTTCAACTAAATTACAAACCCTAAAAGATCACACCTTGTTTTTTTTGTATCATGCATAGGAACTAGTTTATTTATTTCTGGTTTCTCATAAATATATGTCCCTGTTATGGACTGAATTGTGTTCCCTCAAAATACATGTTGTAAATCCTAACCTCTACACCTGTGGTCATAATCCAATTTGGAAACGAGTTGTCTTTGCTTTGTTAATGAGGCAGGATTAATACAAGGTGAGCCACTCTCTTTTGAGATATAAAAGATTAAACAAGTGAGGCAGGAAGCAAAGATGGGGTAAGAGAGATGCCAGGCAATGTGGAGATCTCCAAGGAACCAGGAAACAGAAGCTGAGACAAGGACCTCCCCCAGAGCCAACAGAGAGAGAAAACTTTCCCTAGAGCTGGCACCCTGGATTTGTACTTCCAGCCTTCTAAACTGTGAGAAAATAAATTTGTTCAAGCCATCGACTTGTGGCATTTCTGTTTCAGTAGCCCTAGGTAACTTAAACAGTCCCCAAACAGTTTTCAGGTTAAAATGGAAAAAAAAAAAAAACTTGCTATTTCTTCCCATCAGCAATAAGATCCCTCTTAATTATTTTTAATGAACATGAACACATACATAACATTAGATCCCTCCCTGCCCCCACCTTCACCAACAGATAAAGTAGTTAATGTATCTAACATACTCAACCTATCTTAAACTTTCTGGTGCTGAAACATTTTTATGCCCCACAACTATAAGATCCACTGAAAAATTGTCCAATAGAAAATCGATGGTAGATACACCACTTAGATATCAATCCAATTACCATCCTTAACAATTGCCATAAAAACTCAAATATTTTCCTGTATGTGAGTTTCTTCCAAATACACATTACAACTGATCACACTTTATTAACTTCAGTATTTGCCATATTTTTTAAAACTACACAGTTGTCACATCTGCTTGAAAACCAAAACAGATTAATATATCATAATATTATGACACATACCCTATTAAGATGCCTCTCATAATGCATTTTTAAGGGACAAAACCAAACATTAAATAAGCAAATTTCAATCTTCTAAGACTTCATAGGGCCTCTTTGCATTGTTTTCATCATATTAGTTTACAAAATGCACAACTGGGTTCATAATTATGTTTAATAAATTATCCAAATTTATAAGCAATAAACACTTATAAGAACTACAATATATTATGATATCCAAATTCAACATAGCATACAGCAGACTGATTAAAGTAACACAATCCCAGTTCTTCTTGTTTAATAGCATCAGCTCAAGGAGTTAAATATTTTAATAACGTACCACCAAAAACCTCATCTAAAAAGTTATCATTATAACTTCACACTATCCTTTATTTTTTAAAGCTCATACATATATTCATGACTCTACTTTGCAAGAAACATTTCAAAGAAAGAGTAGAAAACTCTAAGATCAATAATTTTGTAAGGCAGTTTTCATTAACGGGAGTTCACATGGCAGAGGAAAACACACAGGCTCTGGATTAAGTATCCCGGAATCTAAATACAGGGACTACCACTAAAAAGCTAATGCAATCCTGAGCAGTTAATCTCTCAGTCTGGGTTTATTAAACTACAAAACAGGAAGAATATCACCTATGTGCTGTTGTCAGAAATACATAAGGGCATATTATTACCAACAATGATAACTAAAATGCCATGGTTAATTTTTGGTTCCTTGTAAACACAATTTCAAAATAATAAAATGCTACATAATTTAGCCTAGCCTAAGATTTCAGGCTATACATTTTTAGAAACCAGACTGTTCTTTGTGATTATTTTACTGGTTTTGTTTTCCCCGGAGGCTAGCACCAAGATGAACACACAGTACATTTTTAATAAGTACAAGCCAGTGATAAAATCAACACAGCCACCAGCTCTTCTGCACAGAATTACAAAATATAATAGACATCTGCTACCTTTCTGTCTTATTTAATAGTAAGTAGTCTAATATCTGAGCCCTGGTGGCACAGCGGTTAAGAGCTCAGCTGCAGCATTTCAAATCCACTAGAGGCTCCTTGAAGACCATATGGGGCAGTTCTACTCTGTCCTATGGGGTGGCTATGAGTCAGAAATGAATCAATGGCAATGGGTTTGGCTTTTTTTTTTTTTTTTTTTTTTTTTGGTAGTCTAATATCATCCTTCTACTTAACACTTACTCCCTATAGCTTACTTATCAAAATATGTAATCCTTGGCCACTTTGTTTTGTGGAATACAAACTTCTGGGTCAGTGGCTTTCTACTTACCTCTTCTTCACAAGTCAGCAGCCAGTTTATGTTTAAGAAAAATTTGTTTTCAAATGACCATAGGGAATTTAAATTTACTTTGAAAAATGTACTAAATAAACTATTTTGATAATCTGCTTTACAAAGGCATCCAAGCCTCATGTAAACTACCATTGAGCTCTGTGTAAACACATCACTCAACTTAATATGCAAGTATTCCTTCAACATTCTGAAAGCTTTACCACAGTATGTTTTAAAGTACTCATCTGTAGGTCTTTTTAAAAGTTACTGATAACTGAAAAACTGAAGACAATGTTCAGCAATAAAGAGACAGTTAAATACACAAATAGCTATGTACCTTTAAAAAGAACGAGGTATGTAATGAAATGGCTTACTTATTAAAATATTTAATCCTGGGCCACTTTATTTTGTGGAATACAAACTTCTGGGTCTGTGGCTTTCTACTTTTCTCTTCTTCACAAGTCAGCATCCAGTTCATGTTGAAGAAACTAAATTTGTTTTCAAGTGACGATAGGGAATTTAAATTTACGGTGATGTGTAACTGACTAATAAAAACGATATGGTATATATGATCCCACTTTTGTTTTTACAATATACTCATTATATGTATAGGAAAGCAAATCTGAATCACCACACACCACATTTAAAAATTGGTTACCCTGGGTGGTAATAACGGAAAATGGGGGCAGGGAGTCGGGGGCAGGTGTCTTCACTGTTTGACTCCTTAATTTCTTTTCTTAAAAAGCACTTAGTACTTCAGCAACTAAAAAAAAACGGGGGGGGGGAATAATTGTTGCTAAAAGAGTACTTTCTACTCTGTACCAAAATTCTTCTGATTTGTAATTTTAAAAACAACATAGCTATGACTTACCATTTTTTTTAAAAAGAACATACAAAATAAGTTAAAAAAAGATTTTTTTGTATTTGCAAAATGACTCCCTCCGGCTCTACTTATGACTCTTCTCTAAGTCGGTTTCTGAAATACCCTAAGGACCAAAGCGGGCAAAGAACTTACCACCAACAGTAGTAGGCACTCAAACAAAAAGAAAATGTTAGCGCCCTTCTCTAACCTCTTAAATCTCTTCTCAGACCCCAAGGTTTCCCCCAGCAAACGTACGTTTGGTTCTCTTCCTTTAAAATCAAAACAACACGAGGTCCGGACGTGTATGTGAAAAGGCCCTAAGTGGCCCGCGGGCATCTGCCGAGGACCGCGTAGAAGAGTGTGTGGTCCCCGAGATCCGGCGAAAGCCGTAGGCTGGGCCCGAGGACGCAGAGCCCCCGCCCCGGCTCTCGCCCAACCCCGACACGACTCCCTCAGCCCCGCGCCACCCCGCCCCGGGTCGTCGCGCCCTCAGCTCCCCGCCCCCTCCCTCCTGCCGGGCCCCCGTTTCCCTTGTTCCCCCCCCCGCCCCCGGTCGCGGCCCCTTCAGCTCCCTGGTCGCTCCGACCCCGGTACCCCTGGCCCCAGCACTCCAGACACCTCAGCCCGCAAGACCTCGAGGCAGCGAGTGGCGGCGTTACCTGCGGCACGGCAGTCGATCGGGCGAGCAGCAGGCGCGCGCAGGTCGAGGTACTGGGGCTCCGTAGATTCCGCGACTCCCGCCGCCCAGCCACCACCACAACAACACCGCTACCACCGCCCCCAGGAGGGGCGGAGCCCGGAACTCGCCGCAGGGGAAGCCGGACGGTCCGGCCTCGGGAACAGTCGTGGACCTGGGCATGCGCAGAAGGCCGAGAACGCCAACGTCAACAAGGCCTGAAACGCCCCCGCGTCCCAATCGGCTCTCCCCTGTCTGGGCTCGCTCCGCCCCATCGGGGCTCGCTCCGCCCCTAGGCCCAAACAACGCGAGACTTTAACGGGAGACGGGGGACGGTGGCGGTGGGAGGAGATCTCGAGACAACCGGGCCTCAGCTTCCCCGCCCCGTTGCCTGTGTTTGGGCGATTGTGGGTAGCGCGGCTTCGAGGCGGGCAGAACGTGGAGGTTTGTGTTCCCTGCGCAGAGGGCTTGCATGGCGTCGGAGAAATTTAAGGGGCGCTTTTCTGGTTTTGGAGGCGACCTGCTCGGGGTAACTCTCCAGAGGCTTCTGTGCAGGGTGTTCACTGGTTTACCTCAAGAGCCAAGGATTTCTGTGAAGATTGTGCCCCTCAAGAAGTTCTCCCAAGCTCGTTGTGAGGACTGCTTCCTGATGTCGCTAATGTGCTCAGCCTCAGGAGCCGTCGCGGACCCTTGGGGCAAACGCCTGATTCAGGAGTGTGCTAAAATATGTTCTTCGTTCCATACACAGCGTACCTAGCACCGGTGAAGACAGTGTGCTAAGCCAGTTTCTGTTCGCTTATCCATCCATAGCCCGTTACCAGGAGAGGAAAGGTTTGTGAGGAACAAGGACGGAAAGTTGCAAAGAGGAAAGAAAGAAGACGTAGGGTTAGGTGAACTGGGAAGTCAGTTTTAAGACCCCTAGAAAATTGCATAGACTTTGTTTCAGTACTCATGAAAGGTATTACGTCTCTCCTAAATAACTTTTGTCCCACATGTTCTCTCCAATTCGCTAATGTTTCTGTGTGCCTCTCGAGCCCACTCTTAGGATTGACACGATTCTCTAGCATTGCTTGAATACTGTTCGGTTTTAATTTTCAAGTGTGTTAGCAGTGATGGTAGAGTACTCATACTATCTGAGGTAAAGTTTTGGACACCATTGATGTCCAGATTATTGTTACCCACCATAAATGATCGTGCGCAAAATTAATATATTTATGAAAGAAAAACATGCAAACAAAGTCAAAGCTGAAATCACGAATTAAGAACTTACAAACAACAAAATTGCTGCTGTTATCTGCCGTTCAAGTCCGTAACTTCTGTTAATGTATGTTTAAAGTATGAATGCATAACCAATGGACATTTATTTCTGAACGGTGCAAAATCTCTAGTCATCCGCCTTCTGGAGTAGAGTCGTGGATCATAGATTCATTGTCTTTGGCTCTTTTCCTGGTCCAAAAGCACTCCTAACTCATGGGATCATGTAACAATCTTACAGGATTAGTTTTTGCTATCCCAAGCAGAAATTGTAGCAGATGGAAATAATCTTGCCATGAACAAAATAAGTAGAAATGGTCATGGAAAATAAAATCTTTAAACGGTTACAGTCTTTCTGCTCTGGTTTCTCTCCTTGATTTCTTTACATACGTTCTTTACTTTCTCCCTTCTGCTCTAAGAATTTTTCAGAGTTCTAGACCTTTTTTCTCTTCCTCTACGGCATTGAAGTTGAACACAGTCGTTTTTAATAAGACTACTGGTAAGTAATTTGTTAATAAATAGGACCAAGTGTTATGCTTGTGGGTGAGTACAGCAAATAAGCCATCAACTGTGTATCTTCCTGTTGTACTCACATCTAATGGAGCCTTCCCATCTCCACTTTCGTACCATTTCTGATTTTGCCCCCATTAAGCACTTTTCACTTAGAATTTACTTGTGTGTCTGATCTCCCTATTAAACTAATCCATGAAGTCTAGGCACATGCCTGTTACTCTCCAGGGCCTGGTTCAATGTCTCATACATTGGTACTTGAAATTTGTTGAATAGATCATTTAAATTTGATATTCCATCATCTACAATTATTTAGACATTTGGTTAGACTTTTATTAATGTTAGATATTTACTCCTAGCGTTCTTGGTCCATTGCTGTAGCAATTCTGGTCCTGTTAATAGCAATAACACGTAGTATAATAACTTAATACTTCATACCAGGTTGCTTCAATTAAGCAGAAAATGCCCTAAATGTGATATAGCTGCTTCACACTCAGTTCATATTACTGAATAGGCAGTAACCTTGTCATATCAGAAATGTCCTCTTATTTGGATGCATAAGACATTCAATAAATGCTTATTAAACTGAATTGAATTCAAAATACAAACTACTAGCCCCATCCTTGTGAGTTCACATGTCCTATAGACATGGCAATTACAGTTGTTGCATGTTTTCTTCAATCTCATAATTGGAGTTCTCCGTGTGTAACTCAAATTGACCTTCAATCACCTAGTTATATGTTAACACTTGTGTTACATAGTAAGATTTGATTATGTCTTACAGGACCGAGTCTGTTATGTAAGCCCTCAAAGAATTTCTTCCTCATGTCTTTCATTTAACCTGTAATGATAGGGAGGAAAACCCAGAGCTAAAATCTCACTAAATATGAAACTTATTTGTTCCACATTTTTTTCTTGTACTATTTTCTGTACAGTTACAGACCTATCGCCCTTCCCCTGAAAAAACAAGGGAATTACCTTCACTGTACTTATTTTTCTGTTTGAAAAAGAAAGACACCATATCAACATTTCCATATTGATTTTAAGAAACATAAATTTAGTTTGTTGGGAAGATAGCAATGTTTTCTAGAGTAGGATGAGAGTTGAAAATGAAAGAAAAAGCTTAAGATCCTAGATACTAGGAAGTAATAGCCCTTGTATCTATATAATTTACAATTTGAGGAAATTAAAAGAGATATTAGAGTTGACAAAGGCAAAAGGGGATTTTCAGATTTACTGACAATCTTTGTCTATTGCCATTAGCAACTTTTTTTTTAATTAAAAGATATCTCCTAAGTATTGTGTTCCCTTGTGACATGATTATTTCACATATTGAGAAACATTATAGTTTAGCCAAAATTCAGCATCAGGAGCTCTATGACAACCAAGACTAGCTAACCTCTAGAGAAAAGTGGAGAAGACATGGTTTAAACCAAAAACCAAGCCCGTTGCTGTCAAGTTGATTCCTACTCGTCGCGACCCTATAGGGCAGAGTAGAACTGCCCCATAGGGTTTCCAAGAAGCAGCTGATGGATTCCAACTGCCAACCTTTTGGTTAGCAGCCGATCTCTTAACCACTGTGTCACCATTAGAAATGCAAATTATTGGGACCCCAACTCATTTTAATAAGCCGTCTAGGGGAATATGATGCACACTGAAGTTTGAGAACCCTAGTTCAAAACCATGACACATACTTTTAAGGTGCGTATTTTTGTCTAAAATACACATAATTCACATGTCTTAGTTATCTAGTGCTACTATAACAGGAATACCAAAGTGGGTGGCTTTGACAAACAAATTTATTTTCTCACAGTTTAGGAGGCTAGGAGTCTGAATTCAGGGTGCCAGCTCTAAAGGGAGGCTTTCTCTCTGTTGGCTCTGGAGGAAGCGCCTTATCTCTTCTGTGTTTCTGCTGCTGGACAATCTTCATGTGATTCGGCATCTCTTTCCCCATCTCTTGCTTCTTTCCCTTGCTTGTTTAATCTCATATCTCAAAAGAGTTTGACATAAAACACACTTCACACTAATCCCGTCTTATTAACATAACAAAGACAACCCATTCCCAAATGGGATTATAACCACAGGCGAAGAGGTTAGGATTTACAACACATTTTTTGGGGACACAATTCAGTCCATAACATCACACATACGAAGTTTAGTAGAAAATAGGCTTCCTTTTGGTGAGAGAGAAAAAAATTCTTCATGCCTTGTACTCCCAATGTCAATGATACCCTCCCGTGCCTAAGAAATTGTACTCATTCTTCAAAGATCACTCCACTATTTCTTCCTCTGTGGAGACTTTCTCAATCCTTGGAGCCATAATACCTTTATTTTGTTGCTTTTGCTGTTCACGTTCAAAGATGCTATTTGTGTTTGTGGATGTGACCTAAAAGACTATATAACCAATTCTTTCCACTTCGGAAAATTGCCCTAAATTTGGCACCACTGTTGATTTAGTAGACCTTAACCTTTACTAAGGAGCCCTGGTTGGCGCAGTGATTAAGAGCTGGACTGCTAACCAAAAGGTTGGCAGTTGGAATCCATCAGCTGCTTCTTGGAAACCCTATGGGGCAATTCTACTCTGTCCTACAGGGTCACTATGAGTCAAAATTGACTCGATGGCAATGGGTAGCTTTTACTAACTGCTTTTTATTTTTTTCCTTCTGAAATTGTCCAGCCAGAATGCCAAGTTCATCAGCAGACTGCAGTAGTTTCCTAGCATTTCATCGCTGTTCTGTATTATCTGAGATTTCTGAATACCTTCAAAAACTATGACAAACTTAATGCAGAGTTATTTTATAATATATTATTATTTTTAAAAAGTAAACTTCAAAGAATTCAACTCTATGAGGCAAGCAACAAATGTGAATACATTTACCTTTCTGTTTTACCATCTTCTTCTACCAAAAGTATTCCCAGCAAAACATTGAAAAGCAGAAAAGTTTAATATTTTAAAAGTTGTTCTTAGCTTCTCAAATACAGTAATCATTGAAATCTAAGTAGTTAAGGGACTGTATGTACAATTAAAATATTTTCCCAACATCATTTGGCCTCATTCTTCAAGTGAAAACTTCAGAAATTTTTGCCCTATTTAGTGCTATCTCATATTAAAAATGAACCCTATTTATGAAGACTACATCCAATTAGAAATAAATTCAAATTCAATCTCTAGTAAATGACTTTAAACCATAATATATATACATATATGTATAAATATATGTATATATTTATAAAATTTATTTCACTTGACAACACATGAAAATATTGAAGACGTTTAAATGATTTGCTCTTTTAGGCCTCAATTATCTATTTCTTAGGATTTTTTAAAAATCATATCTGATAATGGATCTTAGCTACTACTGATTTCTTCATCAAGTCTTTGTGTCCTCTGCTTGCTGAGGAGTTTGAAAGTCATTATATTCAAAGAAGGCTATACAGATATCCACTCTGATCACCTAAATTGAAGTCATAATGTTTATTACTTATTGCATTGGCCAGATACTAGTCGTATCTTAATGTAATATTAAGTTGGCCAAATTATGTCTTAAGTGATTGATAATATCCATCCTATTAATGAGTAAATTGATCTTATAGAGCTGTTGAAAAAATGGGAAAGAAAAGGCAGTACCAACCTCATTAAGGAGAAAATTTCATTTATAAAATAATTTGAAAGATTGAGTTATCTAACATCCTGTATTTATTTGTATATGATTTTATGTCACAAGTAAGAATTTTATGAATTTGATCATTTATACACACATTTAAAAATATGAAATAACTATTTGGAAGTGATGGCATAAAAACTTTATTTCATCCTAAACAATTGTGTAATGAGTGCAATCTATTAGTAACCCTTAGGACTCTGTATGGTTATCTTTGTGTACTTTTTCTCTTGCCCTGTAACCTGTCTTCTCCATATAGCAAATTTTGCTTCCCTCTGTACCCAATTTAAAGTACAATAAGTTAAATTCATTTCCCTATGAAAAATATTTACATGTCTTAATTTTGCATAACAGGCTGCGTTCTGGAATTCAAATATGATTTTTTTCCTTTTTCATTATAATAATACTTCAGAGAAGGAATTATCATAACAACTAACTATATACTATAGCTGTCAAAGTGCAAAAGACCAACACGAACTCTGTATAGAGAAATCAATAGAGATTTATTTAAGGAATAGAGCAGCCAGGCTGGGAAGCATAAAGTGGAAATATAATATGTTTCAACTTAATGGAAAAGGGGCAAGATTTTTATATGGTAAAATGGGGAAGAGAGTCATAAGGTGGATGCATGACCATAGTCTTTCTTACCATCAGTAATCCTATTTTAAACATACACTCTTCCTGAAACAAGCTGCACAAGCATTCTTGATAAACATCATCTGACCAGAATTTCCTGAACTTCCACAAACCACATTCTTGCCTTATCTTCATTTAAAGTTTTACAAGCTTGTACTATTTATTTTAAGACAGAAGCAGGAGCTGGGGACAGAATGGAACTTGATTCAGACCTGAGTTAGCCATTTCATTATGCCAAGTGCCTCAGTTTTAGGATGCCCTCACATATTCCCCCCTTTTGATCATGAATCTCTACAGATTCCTTGATCACTATTATAAGAATGTTTCTTCTGTATGAGCTTTTACTTCAGACAGTGTGATGGTTAAGATTGTGTATCAACTTAGCTGGGCCATGATTCTCACTGTTTTGACAGCTGTGTAGTGTGGTGATCACTTCCCTGTTGAAATTTGATATGTGCTCACCGCTATGATGGAATTAGCTGAATGGTACTGGTGGGCGCAGGGCCTGTGGCAACTCACTGCCACCTCGGCCTTCATTTCTCTGCCCTTTGCTGCCTACTTCCTTCCTGCTCATATTGCCAAGGTTTTTGGCTTGCCCTGGATCCTGCGGCTACCTCCAGTTCATCTGACGTCTGGTGCTTGGGACTTGAGCTAGCAGCTTACCTGGCCGATCTTGGGATCATTGATCTTCACAGCCTGTGAGCAAGAGTCATGCTCCCCAACCTGCCAATCTTGGGTTTGCCTGCCCCTGCAGCTGCATGAATCAGGAGAAGCTTTACGGGCTTGCCTGCTGATCTTGAGTTCACCAGCCTCTGCAACTCCATGAATCGGGAGAGGCGTGTATCCTGATCCACGGAGTAGGGACGTTCCAGCCTCTACAATCCCGTGAGCTGTTTCCTTGATATAAATCTCTATATATGTTTATACACTTTACTGGTTTTGCTTTTTTAGAGCACCCAGCCTAAGACAGATGGCCACTCTCCAATGAGCCTTTAAGATCCCAGACATTATCTTAAGGTAACCAGGCACCATCCAGTTCTTCATGCCAGAGCTTATACTTCTGTGATCCTTGGGTTAGGGAATAGAGTGTGGGACAAGGCTGCATTTGGAAGAACAACTTGATATCCTAAAAGGTCAACTCAGGCGTGAAGTTGATCTCCTTTAAGGATCTATTTTCTTCAAGATACATGATTATTTGCATAGCAAGGAGAGAGTTAACTTCAGTATAAACATTAGACAAGCATTCAATAGTACGTTGGATTATGCATATAATGATCATTATGATTAAGATAACGATCCCTGCTTGTAACATCGAGCATAACCAGGAACCAATACCTGGTAACCAGCTAAACATGTCAAATATAGTAGAAAGGGGAGAGTTGGACATGGGTGGGGAGGAGGGAGAGTATTGAATGTAACCAGGTGGCTTTTCAGCAAACTTTTATGATATCTTCTACTTCTGTGGTATTTATCCAAGTACAGCAGAGGTGTTAGCAGTAGCACATACTTTTCCTTAATTGGGGAGGAGAAAGTCAAGAGTTACCTGTTATCTAATCCCTTGGCAAGGGGTTCTAGAGATTTTTGTTGTGCAGACATGCTATCAATGTCATTGGCAATTTGAGCCATTGTAGCAGATAAATTGCTAACAGATTCCTCAAGTTGAGGAACACCATGCCAAGGTAAGAGGCCTCAAAGGAATACCCATCCCATGCCAGGTCTATCAGCCACTGGATTTCCAGGATCTTCCCATCCTCTTTGTGATGAGTTATAGAGTTGACAAGGGTCTCTAAATTATTCCTCCAATGAGTGCTTTCATTGTATGAGTGTATGTCTAGGGAAACTCCTAATACTCCTAACACACATTGACCCATTAACCAACCAACCAAGTAAGGTAGTGCCAAGACATAAGATTCATTGCTTGGATTTTGTTCTTTCTCTGTTGGGTAGTTTGATTCTCCATATAAAAATACATATCCATAAGAGGCACAAATCACACCAGTTTTAGTATCATCATATGGGAAGGGAATGGATTGACTAACTTATTCAAGCCCATTTTCTGTCAAGAAATTGTTACAAGCAGATAATCTTCCTAAAAATACTGGAACAGCTTGTTTTATCAGTTCAGTGCAAGAAAGGGAATGTGGACATTGGAGGCTAGGGGAATAATCTATAGGTGTAAATTTGTATCTGGGTTGGCCATACCGTTTTAGGGCCAAATTGAAACATGATATTTGAAGTTGATCTTATGGTCCAGGGGGATGCCATAGTCTCACTCTTATAGTTCATTTAATATGGAGCATAAATTAATAGTAGCACTGGGTATAGAGGTATAATTAAATAGAGGTAATGCTAGTGGATCTCAATTTTCATGCATAGACTTCAGGGAAGGATGACATATCTAATAGTCAGTTAGGTTACTAGCGCTAGCCACTGATGGAGCTATTTTAACAAAGGCATTTTTCTTCCAGGTATCACTGGGGGTTTTTAAAAGCAGAAGGATAAAATTTGAGAAGAGCTTCTTAATGAAGAAAAACTATCCAAAAAAATACAATGAGGCAAATAGCACAAGAATAATAGCAACAATGAAGTATGCCCCACGGATCTCAGTTATTTGCATGAGAAGAAAAGGGAATAAGACCAATAATAGTATGTAATAGGGCAATTAGCATTAAAATGGCTGCGATTATGAAGTAAGGTCCAAAGATTTCAACGGTTTGCATGGAGTCATGTTCCATGATCTTGGGATTAGCAGTCTACCTCCAAGGTCATCTGCTTCTGGCCACTAGGGTGTTTCAAAGTGATTTTCAGTTCTCCAAAAGGCTGTCAAGTCCACAAAGGAGCCTTTGCTTTCTTCAATTAAGAAAAATGAATCCACGTTGTGACTCCCTATAATTTGGAAGGACAACGGTTAGTAAGAAGGACAAGGTAAGGTCCCTTTCAACAGGGCTGTAAGGAGTCCTTTAACTGATCACTTTTCCAATAAACATTGTCAGCTGGGTCTGTTTTGGGCAAGTGGTCTGTTTCTACTTTTTGATTGTCGAAAGCTTCTTTAACTTGTAAAGAATATTTCTTTGAATAATGAAGATTGACAATACTTTAACAAATCAGTTAGAACTAGGTTGGAATCAATATGGGCAACATAAGGAAAGGTCATGGGCCTGCCAGTAATTATTTCGTAAGGAGTGAGCTTATGGGACCCAAAGTATGTGGACCTTAAATTTAAAAGGACTAAAGGGAGGACTTTAGTCCAAGGCAAAATTAAAGTTTCACAGAGTTTAGCATGCTGAGACTTTATTATTCTGTTTGTTCTTTCTACTAAACCAGAGGACTGAGGATGATAAGGGCAGTGTAACCTCTGAAATGTAGGAAATACTCGACAGACTTGTTGAATAACTTGACTAGTAAAATGGATTCCTCTGTCACTACAGAGGGTTTTGGGGGCTCCCTAATATTTTCAAGGGTTTTCTGTGCTACACTGGGCTGCAGTAGCACGTCAGCTAGGAAAAGCTTCCACCCAATGTTTAGCTGCCATATCAGCAAGATTATTTCCTCTACCTTCTTCAGTTTGCAGTATTCCTTTTGGACGATCAGCTTGTATCTTAATTACAGCAGTTTTAGGGGGGAGTAGTAAAGCTTCTAAAAGGTCTTCCACCAAGGTTCCATTCTTAATCTGGTTTCCGGAGGAAGTTAAAAACCCTCTGTTTCCATAACATTCAAAAATCATGAACTACTCCAAGACAATACTAGATTCAGTATAATATTTACATATTTTCTGGAAGCAAGTTTACAAGCCCTAGTAAGGGCAATGAATTCTGCTTGTTCAGCAAAGATGGCATCAGGAAGACCTTGACTTTCAGGAACCTCAGTAGAGTTTGTAACAGCGTATACATCTTGATAGTGAAAGCTAATAGGGTCAGCTTTAAATAAGACCCATCCAGAAATAAAACTAAGTCAGGGTCAGTTAAGGGTGTTTCCTTTAAGTCCTTTCAAGGAGTCGGGATTTGTTCATTTAAATCTAGAGAGTTATACATCGGGTAATCATTGCAATAAGTGTCAGGGAGTAGGGTGGCTGAATTTAAGCAGAACACGGAATATAATCTAACAATAGGCACAGCCAGAAGGAGAACTTCATAAGAATTAAACTAGCAGACAGATGTTGAGTTAAAGTAGAATTAAGTATGACAGATACAGTATGAGGCACAGAAACATCTAAGAAGTTTCCTATCTGTGGTGCTCTCCACTACTTTGGCAGTAGCAGTCACAGCCCACAGACAAGGAACATATCCTTTAGCTACAGAGTCAAGCTGCAGGCTACAGTAGCCCACGGGTCTCTGATGACCTCCATGTTTCTTGGTTAATACACCCAAGGTGTTTCAGACACTTCATGTACAAATAGGGAAAAATATAGGTGGTAAAACCCTAAGGCAGGAGTTTTTGTCAAAGTTCCTTTCAATTTTTCTGTGCCCTCCTGGTCTTCTCATAAGATTTGGAATGAATCTGGTTCAGATGCTTTCAAATATTTATATAAGGGTTGAGCTAATAGGGAGAGATTTGGAATCCAGGTCCTGCAATAGCCACAAAGCCATAAAAATCCTCACAATTGTTTATTAGTTTTAGGCATAGAGAAATCAAAAATGGGTCTTTTTCCATTTAGGATCAATAGAAATGCCTTCTGAAGAAATCAAATGACCTAAATACTTGACAGAAGGCTGAGGCAATTGTAATTTTTCTTTAGAAACTTTATGTCACCTGTCAGTAAATGTTTTAACAAGATTACACTATCTTCAAGGCAAGCCTGCTGGGAGACAGAGCAGACTAGTAAATCATCAACATATTGAAGCAGTGTGGATTTATTGGCAAACTGTAAGGGCTGCAAACCTGCATGCAAAATCTGAGAGAAATATGTGGGAGTTTCAGTGAACACCTGGGCTTTACAGTCCATGTAAATTGTTGGTTTTCCCAGGTAAAGGCAAACAAATAATGACTTTCAGGATGCACAACAATGCTAAAGAAGGCATACAAAGATCCACAACCATAAAAGGAGTTGCATCAGAGAGGACATTGAAAAGTAATAAATTAGGATTAGGAAATACTGGGAATCTAGGAATAACAATATGGTTGATTGCGCACGAATCTTGAAAATATTAACAGCCTCTATTATTTGATTTCTTAACTAGGAGGACAGAGGTATTGCAAGGACTGGTGCAAGGAACAATGAGACCTTTAGAAAGAAAATCTTGTATTATTGGAGTAAGTCCTTTGGTTTCTCATTTGAAAGGATACTAGAGATTTGGGCAAAGCTGTGGATAAATCTGTTTGGATTTTAATTGGTTCTGTGGACAAGACTCGCCCTACATCAGTAGATGTGGTGGCCCACAAAGTTTAAGGAACTGAGAAAAGGGCCTCTTGGGGGAGAGGACTAGGCGCAGCTGAGTCTTGAAGAGGCAGGACAAGTGCCTGCACACAACAAATAACTTATCTTTTCTTAAATGTTATCTAATTCAGGATCTGTTTGCTTATGAGTGTCAGCCAGGCTCAATAAAATTTCCCCCTTTTCATTGAATTGCAAATGGCAATTCCATTTAGATAAAAGATCTCTTAATAACAAGTTAACTGGAGTATCAGGGCTAAGCAAAAAAGAACATAGGTCCTCAATAAGACCTAAGTATATACGAACTGGCTGGGAGTGTATCAAGTTTTGTTCTTGATTAGTAACCCCCACAATTTTTGAAGATTTCATCCTTAGAGGCAGGGGCTTTTGTAAACAAGTGGAGTTAATGACCGATATGGTAGTTCCAGTGTCAATCAAAAATTTGCAAAGTTCGCCATTAATATACATTGTAGTTTCTGCTTGTGAGTTAAGAGCCACAATAGGAAACGTCTCTGTTTTCTCCCCAGAACCTTCTCTTTCTAAATAGGGATCTGGGAAAGGAGCATCTTGTTTAGAATTTGTTGTTTGCATTTAAGTTTATAACATTCACTTTTCCAGTGGCCAGGTTTCTTATAATAGTGACAAATGTGTAGTTTGGTGCTATTAGAGGGTTTAGTAAATTTCTTCTGACTAGGAGACTGTAATTGCTATAACTGAAGGGCATTAACTTCTTAGCTTTTAAGGTTTATTTGATCTCTAAGGTCTGAGAATGTTTGTGATCCAGGTTAGTCAGCTCAACATTAGGAGCTGCTTTCCAATCTAATCAGTGCCTTTTCACTAAGATGGAAATCTCAGACCTGAGACCAGAGATGAATACAGCATTAAAAGCTCCAGAAATACCTGGGACTAATCGATCAAGTCCAGAATGTTCACAAAACCTTTGGAATAACCAAATCTGATAATCATAAACACATTCATCTTTGTTTTGTATGCAAGAGTAAATTTTTGTCTAATCTATTATTTGGGAAAAGCCTTAGGGACGTAATCTTTTTCCTATTATTCAAGCATCTTCAAGTAGTGTAGCAACTGTTTTATCCATGTTTAAAGCTAAGCTATTTTCAGGATCATTATATTCAGCATGTCCTTGGCATAACTGTGCTTCTCCAGGTCCAGTTATCATATGGACTAACTGGTATAAGTCTGGAAGTTCAGGTTGGTAAGCTTCAATTAGAATTTTAAATACCTCGGCAAATTTGTAAGTATCCTGAAATAATTTTCAGAAATCCTTCACAATATTATGTAATTCTGTGCAAGTCCAAGGAATAAAAGTTATACCAGTGTCACAGGTATCCTTGGAATCCACGGGCTGTGTTATGGATTGAATTATGTTCCCCAAAAATGTGTATCAACTTGGCTAGGCCATGATTCCCAGTTTTGTGTGATTGTCCACCATTTCATCCTCTGATGTGATTTTTCTATGTGTTGTAAATCCTACCTCTGTGATGTTAATGAGGCAGGATTAGAGGCAGTTATGTTAATGAGGCAGGACTCAATCTATAAGATTAGGTTGTATCTTGAGTCAATCTCTTTTGAGATTAAAAAACAGAGAAGCAAGCAGAAAGACGGAGGGACCTCCTACCACCAAGAATGAAGAACCAGGAGGGAAGTGCATCATTTGAACCCAAAGTCCCAGTGCTGAGAAACTCTGAGACCCACCCAAAGGAAGATTGATGACAAGGACCTTCCCCCAGAGCCGACAGAGAAACAAAGTCTTCCCTTGGAGTTGACACCCTGAATTCAGACTTCTAGCCTCCTAAACTGTAAGAGAATAAACTTCTGTTTATTAAAGTCATCCACTTGTGGTATTTCTGTTATAGAAACACTAGATAACTAAGACAGAATTTTGTACCAGGAGTGGGGTGCTGCTCTGATAGATACCTAAAATGTGGAAGTGGTTTTGAAACTATGAATGGGTAGAGGCTGGAAGAGTTTTAGGGTGCCTAATAGTAACAGCCTAGATTGCCTTGAAGAGACAGTTGGTGGAAATATGAACATCAAAGACAATTCTGGTGAAGACTCGGAAGTCAGGACAGCTGTTACACTGGAGATGGTGCAGATGATGAGAACAGCAGCAGAGAAATGGTAGCAGCAGAACCAGGAGTCCAGCATGAGACAGTGGTGGAGCCAACCCATGGAGCAAGAGAGCTGAGTGTCTTCCAGCTTAGATTTACTGGTGGAGCAGGGTCCCTCCAGGCACCTATCAGTGGAGCTAGACTTGCCAACCCACAGAGTAAGACAGCTGAGTGCCTTCTGGCTGATGTTTACTGGTGGAGTGGGGTGCCTCCAGGCACTTATCAGCGGAGCTAAAGTGCTTTTGAACACTTACCCCAGCAGGACAGAAGTGAGTGGCAAGGCCCAAGGGGCCGAGAGGCCAGTGAACCAGAAAGCAGAAGCTGAAGAGGCAAGGAACACAGGAAACAGAGATGCTTCAGTCTCAAAGGGTAGGGTAACAAACTCTGGGGTCTCCAAGGGTGGAGCCATGGCCTCTGGGGTTTCAAAGGGTAGGGCCACAGTCTCCTAGGTTTCAAAGAGTTAGATCTGCACCAACTTGGTTCTGGAGTGTGGGGCCATGAGTGCCAGCAGGATGGGGCTAGATCTGCTGCCTAAAGCTGAGGGGGCAGGGCTGCCATGTGAAAGGGAAAGAAGAATGGGGCCTACTGGGGAGCTGGAGTTGCTACTCAGATGGGCTTGGAGAATGGGGCCGTCCAAATCTGAAGGAGCAGAGTTGCCATTCCAGTGAGGCTGGAATGTGGAGCTGAAGCCCAGGGCCAAGAGGCCTCTACTCAGAATACGGAGAGTGTGGCCACCACCCAGAGTCTGAAGGGCATGCCGTTGTGTAAATGGTCTTAGAGAACAGAGGATTATTTTGAAGCCTTGAGAGCTAATGTAATGTGTTCTGGTGACTTACTTGGTGCCTGTTATCCCTTTTTTATTCCCCCTCCAGTTTCTCCCATTTGTAATGGAAATATCTAGCTCATACCTGTTCCACCATTGTATTTTTGAAGCAGATAACTTGTATTCTTGATTTCATAGAAGAAGAGGAATTTTTGGACTTTGGACTTGGAGTTGATTTAAGACTTTTGCTATGATATGATGGGGTGAATGTGTTCTACATGTGGCAAGGACATGAATTTTTGGGAATCAAAGGGTGGAATGTAATAGATTGAATTATGTCCCCCAAAAATGTGTGTCAACTTAGGCAGGCCATGATTCCCAGTATTGTGAAATTTTCCACCATTTTGTGATCTGAGGTGATTATCCTGTTGTTGTAAACCCTAACCTCTATGATGTTATGGGAGCCCTGGTGGTTTAGTGGTTAAGAGCTCGGCTGCTAACCAAAAGGTCTGCATTTCGATTCCACCAGCCAGTCCTTGGAAACCCTATGAGGCAGTTCTACTCGTTGAATAGGGTCGCTATGAGTCAGAATTGACTCAACGGCAATGGGATGATGTTAATGAGGCAGGAGTAGAGGAAGTTATATTAATGAGGCAGGAGTCAATCTACAGGATTGGGTTGTATCTTGAGTCGATCTATTTAGAGTTATAGAGTAGAGAAATGAGCAGAGAGACAAAGGGACCTCATACCACCAAGAAAGTAGTGCCAATCAGAGTACAGCCTTTGGACCTGGAGTCCCTGTGTGGAGAAGCTCCTAGATCAGGGGAAGATTGATGACAAGGACATTCCTCCAGAGCCGGCAGAGAGAGGAAGCCTTCCCCTGGAGCAAGCACCCTGAATTCAGACCTCCAGTCTACTACACTGTGAGAGAGTAAATTTCTGTTAGTTAAAGACATCCACTTGTGGTATTTCTATTATAGCAGTACTGGATAACTAAGACAGATCGAATTTAAAAACACATTTCAGAAACAGATTTAGACTCTTTAACAGGTTCCTTAGGGAAAAAAGGAAGTTCAGACAAGGTATCAGCAGAGGAATAAGAAGGAAAAGAGGGATATAGAGAGGTGAGTACTACAGCCAGTGGTGGAGAAGAAGTGGTAGGTGCTGACTCTGACATTGTAGTTCTTAGTTAATTTTGAAACAGTGTCCTGCAGAGAAGCTGTCTTACTGTCGTGATGTCTCTTAGAATCCTCTATATACCAATCGAAATAGGCATCCCATTGAGGTTGTTTAAATCAGGAGCCTTTATTTTCTAATTTACTGTGCAGAAAGAACAATTTAGAAAGATCAGAAGATTCCCAAAGTGGCCACCAATTTTCTAAACTGTCCTTTGTAATGTCATTCCATTCAGACAAATATGCATAGGTCAAACGACTGAAGTGCTTGTTCATATAATTAGCAGGAGTCCCGGATAGTGGGTTATTCTTAGAGCTAATATTTCCCATTCTGACAGACACAATAAACTTGTGCACAAAAAAGACCGAAGGTGGATTAGTTTACTAATTACTTGTAGTTTCTCATAGTCAAACAAATTTCTAAAAGAGAGTGCCACAGGGTGTGGACAGTGTGATGTTTTACAAGTGTGCCCTCATTGTGTGAAAGTTTTCCTGAAGATAGTAGGTAGCCTAGTGCTTCTGGCCCATCTCACGATCCAGTTTATCCTGTCACAGGAGTCTTTCAGTTTGATGGCAAGTGCCCTAACGGCACTTAAAGACTTGTCTCAGGCCCATCTGTTTTTGCGGCTAAACAAACTCTGAGATCCCTGTGCAACAATCAAATCAAAATCTGGCTCATAATCCAGATTTACATTTAACAAATAAGACAGACAAACAACAAATAGTCACCAAATCCTTGAATAAAACTCAGATTCAATGCAAGGAAGCAGAGCTGGGATATGAGAAGTTATTTACCTTCAAGCTACTCGCAAGAGTCCATGGAGATGGAGAATCCCAAAAATGTCTCTTCTGGTACCTCAGCCCGTGTCCCGGATGCCTTGGGGCCGCTGGAAATAATACACCTTTGATATCCCATTTCTGACACCAGAAATGTTGAAGTGTGAAGACAAACATGAACTCTGTATGTAGAAATCAACAGATTTATTCAGGCAATAGAACAGCCAGGCTGGGAAGCAGAAAGTGAAAGTACAACATGTTCCAACTTAATGAAAAAGGGACAAGCCTTTTATATTGTAAAATGGGGACAGGAGTCATAATGTGGGTGCATGATCAGGCACAACGTGGTCATATGACCATAGTCTTTCTTAACATCAGTAATCATATTTTAAACATACAATCTTTCTGGAATAAGCTGTGAAAGCAGTCTTGATATCTTTCTGACCAGTGTTTCCTGAACTTCCACAAACCACAGTTTTGCCTTCATCTAAAATTTTACAAGATTGTAACGTTTAAGACAAAAGCGAGAGCTGGGGACAAAATGGAGTTTGATTCAGACCTGAGTTAGCCTTTTTTTTTTAATGCCAAATGCCTCAGTTTTAGAGTGCCCTCACACATATCTATATAGATTTTTAAGCTACTGATATAATACATATAAAGAGGATGTTATTTTATTGATAAAAATAGCATTTAAGATATTCTGTTTCCTTGAGAATTTGTTTCTTCCTCTCCCCTTCTTTTTCCAGTTTCTCATTATCTCTTCTCTACCATAATTATTCAAGTACTAGCAAATAGAAAGAGTAAGTCAATGCATTTTCACAGTTCGTTACTATTTAAGAGAAGAGAAATCTAACCTTCTTCTTGGATCTGGATTCAGATCCATGATGAGATTTAAAAAGTCAATTTTTATTTTTTTCATACCAAGGTGTCATGGATTGAATTCTGTCCCCCAAATACATGTTTATTAATTTGGCTATGCCATGATTCTCAGCCTTGTGGTGATTGTCCACAATTTTGTCATCTGATGTGATTTTCCTATGGTTGTAAATCCTATCTCTATGATGTAAATGAAATGGGGTTAGTGGCAATTCTGCTAATGAGACAGGAGTCAATTTACAAGATTAGATTGTGTCTTAAACCAATCTCTTTTGAGATATAAAAGAGAGAAGTGAGCAGAGAGACAGGGGACTTCATACCACCAAAAAAGAAGCACCAGGAGCAGAGTGTGTCCTTTGGACCTGAGGTCCCTGTACCAAGAAGCTCCTCAACCAGGGGAAGATTGATGACAGAGACGTTCACCCAGAGCCAATGAGAGAAAGCTTTCCCCTGGGGCTGGCACCCTGAATTAGGACTTCTAGCCTCTTAGACTGTGAGAGAATAAATTTCTCTCTGTTAAAGTCATCCACTTGTGGTATTTCTATTATAGCGGCCTTAGATAACTAAGACACAATGCCAGAGCAAATTTCTACCATAAACTTTGAAAAATAATGCTATGCAAAATTCAAATTTGTTGAGATTAGTCTTTTATTAATGAATTAATTAAACAAAAGCCAAACCTGTTGCTTTTGATTAGATTCCAACTCATAGAAACCCTATAGGACAGAGTAAAACTGCCGCAGAGGATTTCCACAGCTGTAAATCTTTATGGAAACAGACTGCCGCATCTTTCTCCTGCTAAGGATCTGGTGGATTCGAATCACTAAACTTTTGGTTAGCAGCCAAGCACTTAACCGCTGCACCACCAGGACTCCTTCTGAATTAATCACATGAGGGACTACTGGAAGTATACCCATTTGTATACTTCCTATGCTCTATTACCATGGGAATTATTTTCTATAAATAAGAAGTTACATTTCCGCTGACAAGAAAAAGGAAGGGGGAAGGGGAAGGTGACACAGGAGGGAGAGTCTAGGGGAAGGAGGACAGGGAAGAGGTAAAGAAAATAAAAAACCTTCCATACCTCCCATTCATTTAATAAAGTTCATATAGGCCAACAAAATTAATCAATCTTTTTTATTCTTTTGTATTACCTTTTCTATACTATATTATTTTTACTTCTCTTACAGCTATGTTCAAAGTCCCTAGGTGGTGCAAACAGTTTGTGCTCGACTGCTTCCCTATAAGTTGGTTGTTTGAACCCACTCAGTGCTATAGCAAAGAAAAGGCCTGGTTATCTGCTTCTGTTAAGATTACAGCCAGGAAAACCCTATTTATCATTTCTACTCTAATACTTAGGGTTTCCTTGAGTTGGAATCAGGTTGATGGCAAATAACAACAACGTATTATCTTATTTTTACTTCCCTTACAGTTACGTTCACATTTAAATTGTGTTAACAGACCCTCCAAATAGATTTTGAGATGCATAATACAGGCCTAGGGCCTAGCACGGTGACTTACTCATGGTAGGCGCTCCACAAAAATGTGTTGAGTACAATTTCCATAACATAAGCAACTTTTTATTAGAATGTAGTATGTGCTGGGCAGAGTGCTGAGCATAGAGGGTGCAGCAGTTACTCAGTCAGAAAAGGTCCCCGGCTCTCTTGGAACCCATATTTTAGTAAGACCGTATGTAAAACAGAAGGTGAAATTGTGGAATACTAGTACAAGGAATTCCAGAATTGAACATTATCTTAGAAGTCATTTGGTCAGATCTCCATGTTTTACACATAGATTGAATATTAACTGTAATTTTGCAGTTAAAGTAGATTTAATATTGATAGAACATTGGAAATATTTCCAATAAAAGGAAATACAAAACTAATTTCTTTTAGGAAAATAAGCATTTCTACTTTATTGTCTGCGGTACAGAAGGTATACACTTGGGTACTTTAACTCTAAAATTAAAATTACTATAATATAATTTGTAATCTAAATAAATATCTTTCTACCATTAAAAATTCTACTTGTAAACTAGAAGCATCA
>NW_004444105.1:3484658-3497661 GCF_000243295.1 Trichechus manatus latirostris
AAATTACTATAATATAATTTGTAATCTAAATAAATATCTTTCTACCATTAAAAATTCTACTTGTAAACTAGAAGCATCAAAACTATAAATAAAAATACTTTGAAATTTACATCTAACTAAAATTTAAAACAGTAATTTTTAAAGAATTTATTAAAAATTCAACGAATATTTCCTGAGACACTATAAAATATGCTAAATATATACAGCAATATGTGACACAGTTCCTGTGGGGGTAATGAATTATTTTACCTCAAGTAATTTGACCTTTGTCTTTGGATTCTGAGAGATAATTCTAAACTCTTGTAATTTTCCCAGTAATTAAGATCTCTTTGTTGTCTAAACCACACCTGAAGGTTTGTGCTAATGAGTGGGGAGTGGCCAAACCAGAAAGACCATCGTGTGACCTTCTATCAGCTGACCTGAGGGTGGGAGGGCAATGATTCAGTAAATCATGCCTATGCAATGAGGCCCCAATAAAAGATATGGACAGAGAAGCTAAATGGGCTTCCTGGTTGGTGAAAGACATCAACACACATGGGACAGTAGTGCCCTTTTTGTGACATGGAAGCTTCGTGTTGGGAACACTCCCATATCTCGTCCTATGCATCTGTTTTGTGCTGATCCTTACTTGTATTCTTTTTGCTAGAGTAAATCTGTAATTGTTCAAGTATAGCGCTTTCCTTGAGTTCTGTGAGTCATTCCAGCAAATTATCAAACCTGAGGGAGTAGCAGGAGCCACTAGGTCAGAAGTAAGGAAGCTCAGGAGAGCCCCGAGCTTGCAGCTGACATCCTGAAGGGTTAGAGGGAAACCCCAAATTTGTAGCCTGTAGGTCAGATGTGAGGTTGTCACGTAGACTCCCAAACTTGTGTCTGGTGTCTGCCTATTTAACAATCTGAAGAATGATGTCCTTTTAACTTGTGTGATCTGATTTACCTCTGGATGGCTAGTCTCAAAGAAGTTTTGTGTGGTCAGCTGGTGTCAGAACTGAACAGAGAAGTTAAAAAACAGGTATTTGTTATATCCTCATAGTTGAGGACAGGATAGTGGGATTCTGAGATTTCCACACAAGTCGGTGCCTTTATTTTTTTCATTGTACTTTAGAAGAAGGTTTACAGAACAAATAGTTTCTCATTAAACAGTCAGTACACATATTCTTTTATGACATTGGTTAACAACCCCACGACATGTCAACACTCTCCCTTCTCGACCTTGGAGGAACATTTTTGGTGAAAATGTACATAGCCAAAGTTACACCATTTCCAAAGTTTCTACATGTACAATTCAGTGACATCGATTACATTCTTCCTGTTGTGCTGCTATTCTCACTATCCTTTTCCAAATTATTTCATCACCATTATCTTCATCTCACTGCCCCCTAGGCTTCCCATCAAACCTTCCGAGTTGCTGTTGTCAAGTTGATTTAAGGTAATTCTTGGGGTTTTTTTTGTACCTTAGATGAAGGTTTGCAGAACAAATAGTTTCTCATTAAACAGTTAGTATACATATTACCATATGACAATGGTTAACAACCCCATGACATGTCATCCTTGGGTTCCCTATCACCAGCTTTCCTATCCCCTCCTGCCTTCTAGTGCTTGTCCCTGGAATGCTGTGCCTCATTAGTCCCGTTTTGTTTTATGAGGCTGTCCAATCCCCGGCTGAACGGTGAACTTCGGGAATGACTTCACCACTGAGCTAAAAGAGTGTCCTGGGACCATACTCTTGGGGTTTCTCCAGTCTGTCAGGCCAGCAAATCTGGTCTTTTTTTGTGAGTTAGAATTTTGTTCTACATTCTTTTCCAGCTCTGTCTAGGACTCTAGCGTAATCCCGGTCAGAGCAGTCAGTGGTGGTAGCCGGGTACCATCTAGCTATACTGGACTCAGTCTGGTGGAGGCCGTGGTAGCTGTGGTCTATTAGTCCTTTGGACTAATCTTTTCCTTGAATCCTGTTCTCTTCATTCTCCCTTGCTTCTGAAGGGGAGAGACCAGTGGAGTATCTTAGATGGCTGCTCACAGGCTTTTAAGACCCCAGATGCTATTTACCAAGGTAGAATGTAGAACATTGTCTTTATAAACTGTGATACCAGTTGAGCTAGATGTTCCCCGAGAGAATGGTCTCTGCCCAGCAATTCAGTCCCTCAGGGAGTTTGGAAGTGTCTATGGAGCTTCCATGACCTTTCCTTGTACAGATTGTGCTGGTTTCCACAGTATTGTGTACTGTCTTACCTTTCACCAAAGTTACCACTTATCTATTGTATATTTAGTTCCCCCAACCCCTCCCATCCCTCATAACCAACAAAGATTGTTTCATTTTGTGTGTAAACTTTTACATGAGTTTTTACAGTACAGGTCTCATACAATATTTGTCCTTTTGTGATTGATTTATTTCACTCAGCATAATGTCCTCCAGTTTGATCCATGTTATCAGATGCTTCACAGATTCATCATTGTTCTTTATCTTTGCATAATACTCCATGGTGTGTATGTACCATAGTTTGTTTATCCATTCAACTGTTGATGGGCATCTAGGTTGTTTCCAACTTTTTGCTATTGTGAACAGTGCTGCAGTGAATAAGGGTATGCATATCTCTATTCGTGTGAAGGCTCTTATTACTCTAGGATATATTCCTAGGACTGGGATTGCATTTTGAAGTGCTTTTTATTTTTTTGTGGTGCTGACATTTTCTTTGTTTCTCTTACTCTCGTGTCCTGAGTTCCTTTTGTTTGTGGATTTTTTTTTTCATTTCTACTGTTTTTGTTAGTTTTGTTTGTACTGAGACTTTATGTTTTTCTTCTTTATTTTGATGAGTAGGTTTGTTAACTTTCTTTGTGGTTACCTTGGAATTTACCCTTATCTTCCTAGATTTGAACCAGTCTGGTATTACTTGGTATCACCTTGCTTTGCTCTTCATTAGAAGGTTCTATACTTACACCATTTATTCCTTCTTTTATTGTTCTGATGCTATTGTCATTTACAGATTAATCTCTCTGGTTCCCTGTTGTAATTCTTTGGGTTTTTGATAGTCCTTAAGAGTTCATTTCCAAGGTTGGTATCTGGCTAGTACAATCTTGTGTCCTATATTCAGCCTGTGGTTCGATATTGTGTGTTCTCAGATCGAGGGACTCCCTTTAATAAATCTTGTAAGTTTGGTTTGGTTTTTACATAGTCCCTTAATTTCTGTTTATCTGGAAATGTCCTAATTTCACCATCATATTTGAATGAGAGTTCTGCAGGATATATTATTCTTGGCTGGCATTTTTTTTCTTTCAAGGTTTTATATCTGTCATCCCATTGCCTTCTTGCCTGCGTGGTTTCTGCCGAAGAATCCAAGCTTAGTCTTGTTGTTTCTCCTCTGTGTGTGATTTTTTGTTTTTCTTCAGCTGCTCTCAGGATTCTTTGTCTTCGGTTTTAGCGAGTGTGATTATGATATACCTTGGTGATTTTCTTTTGGGGGTCTGTCCTATATGGGGTTCATTGAGCTTCTTGGATGGCCAGCTTTTCATCTTTCATGATATTGGGGAAGCTTTCTGTCAGCAATTCTTCAATGATCCTCTCTGTGTTTTCTGTTTTCTCCCCCTGTTCTGGAACTCCGATCACTCGGAGATTTTTGCTTTTGATGGTATCTCACATAATTCTCAGGGTCTCTTCATTTTTCTTCATTCTTTTTTCTGATTTTTCCCCAAACAGATTTGTATCCAAGTGTTTGTCTTCAATTTCGCTGATCTTATCTTCCATCATTTCAAACCTGATCCTCAGCCCTTCTATGACATTGTCGATCTCTGAAATCTTCTGGTTTATCTTTTGGATTTCTAATTGTTGTTTTTGTATGATTTCTAGTTGTGATTTTTTTAAAACATTTTGTTCCTATATTATTTTCTTGAATTCTTCCATTTTTTGTCTGTATTTTCCATGAGTTTGTCTGCCCTTTCCATGAATTTGCCTATGTTTTCCTCATTTTTGTCTGCTTTTTGCTTAAACTCTTGGATAATTCTGAATATTAGGGATTTGAATTCCCTATCAGTTAGGTCTAGTGCATTTTCTTCTACTGGAAGGTCATCTGGTATTTTATTTTGGATACCTACTGGAACCATCCTGTCCTGTTTTTGTAAATATTTTGTATTGTGTGCTGTCTTTGGGGCATTCAATTGTTGTTTTCCTCATTTATTGATTGTAGATTTGTTTGTTTTGACCTGCTTTTTTGTTTTATTTGGTTATGTCTGAGCAGGCAGTCTGTGTGTTCTTTGTTGTTTGCTTGTCTGTGGACACAATATTTTTCACCTCTTTCTCCAGTGGGCAGGCTCAGCTACTCAGGTATGGTACAGCAGGGCAGGTCCAGCTGAAGGGGAGTTGCTGGGATAGGTTGTTTGTGGCACATACCAGGGCTGACAGTGCAGACTGGGAATCAGTGCAGGGAAGGCTCCAGTAGGCCATGTCTGTGCTACTTGGGAGTGTGATGTTCAGCACACGGTGCAGGTAGGCAGGAGGGAGGGGGTAGATTGTGATGTGTGGAGCTAGATGGATATGGAAAAGAGGAGAGAGGAACGGGGGCCAGAAACATACACACAAACAAAAAAGAGTGCTAAGGGAGCTTGCTATCGGAGTGGAGAGATGAGAGACTTAGAAATGAGGAAAAACAAAAATGAAAAAAAAGAAAAAGGGTAAAATAAAAAAATGAATAAATCGAGAAAGTGGAAATGAAGACAAAAACAGAATAAGAGAGAGAAGAATACAAAACAAAGGAACAAAAAAAGAAAAAAAAAACAAGAAAAAAGAAATGCCCTGAGGGATGTCCCCGTGCGTTTGCACAGAATAAGGGAGTAGCTTCGAAGCCACATGGTACTGCCCGGCTAGAAGGGGCTCCCAAGCCAAGAAAAGAAAAAGAAAACAAACAAATCAAAACAGAACAAATCAGAGCAAACAAACAAACAAAAACCCCTGGGGATCCTACCAGCATGGCAGCATAGGCCGGGAAGCAGTTTCACGGTCAAGCGGTGTTTCGCAGCCTTTCAGAAAGAAGTGAAGATGGCACAAGGAGCCAGGTATTTGAGAGAAAGGAGGGGGAGGTAGTGAGAGGTAAGGAAGAAATCTAATTAAGTGGAAGAAAGGAACACCAGCAGCCAACAAATGGCACTCAGGGAGCCGGCCAGTTTGTGTGGTTGGATTCCAAGCAACACCTGGGTGAAGCCAGTGTTTCCCGGCCAAGAGACTGTGGCCACAGGAAGCAGAGGAAGCTGAGTAGGGATGAAGAAGGGTGGGGAGTGGGAAAGCATCTATCCCTGTTTATCAGTTGTTCTGTCTCCTGCTGGAAGCTCCGTGAAGCTGCTTTCTCATTCCCCCTGTTCACTGATCTCCAATAGGAGTCCAAGATGGTGGGTCCATGCTGCGGTAGCTGATTAGGGGACCTCTCCATGTATCTCTCCACGCTCTCTGTTCTCAGTCAGTTTCTTATTCCATTCGGTGCTTTCCTGAGTTCTTTATCTTTTCATTTGATGCTTAGGGTTTCAGGATTGATGTGTGACTCTGACTTAGTTTTTCTGATCTTTGCTGAGGAGGGATGGCAATGGTACTTCTGACTATAGCGCCATGTTGCCTGGAAGTCTCAGTGCCTTTCTTAATAAACTTTTATTTAGGTAATACAAGGAAAAAATGTCCCATGACATGATAAAAAGACTACAAATGTTATTGCTTCTTACCAAGAAGATCATAGAAATGGCAGAAGTCAAATTTGAATCAAGATTTGAAATTTAGATAGAATTTTTGCACTGTAAAAATCTTAGGGATACAGAATTTCATAGAGAAACACTGAAATATATAATTCATGCTTCATTTTCAAAGAGCAGAGATTAATTTGCTTAAGATAGAATAGTGAATGCAGAAAGAGTAATAGGAGCTACACCTAGAAATGTAAACTGCAACCAAATTTTGGTGGTCAGTAGATTTGATGCCAGACAATGAAGAGCCAAAATTTAGTGTTCATTTCTATTTATGTGTAATTGATCCCAGTGCCCAGATTAGAACTAAAAATTATACTTTACATAATTATTATTATGAGGTCCAACCATTTGAAAGTTTGCCTCAGTGATTTATAATATAAATGAAGTTACTGTGATTACATTAAAACCAAAAAGCATTGGCATTTGAATTCTGAAGTGAAGATGATAAATTCGCTGGTCAATAAACCTATCAAATCAGATACTGAACCACAGTAATGAGTCCAGGCACTGAAGTCATAACTGATATTGATAGATTCTTCCTGCTCTAAATAAGATGATAATCTTGAACACAATAATTATGAAGATTTGACTAGAACCAACCATTCTTCAAGTAGAATGTTTTTTTTAAATCCCATGAAATGTAATAGTTTGCTAAAGATAGTATTAAAAATAGGGATTGAGGAAAAAATTCTATTATTAAGGCAGAATGGAGACTTTTAAATGAAAAATCCTGAAACAAAGCTTTGGCATAAATAACAGTTTCTTGTAGCAAAAAAGCCAGCTAAATCAGAATGTGGTTTATATTCTATGCCCTTCCAAGGAGAGATTTACCGAGTCTGGTCCGCACCAAACACTCTGAAAAGTATTTGGTATTGCTCAATTTAAAGGTCATGACTAACAGATAAATGCAGGTCAAAAAACACAAGTGGTTGAATCACTCTGCTTCACTACCCCTGCTGCCAGGATTAGCTATAAGTCAGTGTGTAACATAAGCAGAATGTATTGCAGCTATCCTTTATTTTTGGTAATCTCAGTGCGTGGTGTCCTCATGCTGCCTGTGGCTGTGTGGGTGTTTCCGGTATACTTTCATTCCTGCCTCCCCATTTGCATTGTTCTGTAATTCAGCGCTTCCTCTGCTTACCTACCATGTGCCCCTCTGTAGTCAGAGTCCTGCACCATCTTGGAAAGACAGTTTGATAAAGGAATTCATGCCAAGTTGCTTTACATATGACACCAGCTTCATTTCCCTCCAGGAGTATTTTTATTTAGACAAGTCTTAACAGCTCAATCTAAAATTCTTACAAAGGAATTAAACAATGATGCTCTATTACTTTAAGAGACTTTTTGACCTCAATAGTAAGCTATGGCTAGAATGTGTTACGCAGGAAAGTATTTTGTTTTCTTAGCATCCCTCAGTTTCTAAATAAAGGATTGAGGGGTGAGATGTACCTAATTTATATATTTACTGTACATGTTTTCTTTTACCCTTAATTCATTTTTAGGAGATAGGCAAGATTTTATCAACACAGAAAGCAGTCTTTGCCTGTACAATAACTGTCATGGTTTGAATTATGTCCCCTAAAAAATGTGTGTATCAATTTGGCTGGGCTGTGATTCCCAGAATTGTGCGGTTGGCCTCCATTTTGTGATTTTAATTTTATGTTAAAGAGGATTAGGGTGGGATTGTAACACCACCTTTACCCAGGTCACATCCCTGATTCAGTGTAAAGGGAGTTTCCCTGGGGTGTGGCCTGCACCACCTTTTATCTTTCAAGAGATAAAAGGAAAGGGAAGCAAGCAGAGAGTTGGAGACCTCATACCATCAAGAGAGTAGTGCTGGGAGCAGAGCGCGTCCTTTGGACCAGAGTCCCTGTGCAGAGAAATTCCTAGTCCGGGGGAACACCGAAGAGAAGAAGGCTAACAGAGACAAAAAGTCCTCCCCTGGAGCTGATGCCCTGAATTTGGACTTCTGGCCTACTTTGACTGTGAGGAAATAAACTTCTCTTCGTTAAAACCATCCACTTGTGGTATTTCTGTTATAGCAGCACTAGATGACTAAGACAATAACCTTCACACTCTCCTCAAGGCCTGGGAATGGAAGCAAGGACTCTGGGTCTAATGAGCAGGAAAACAACACAAAAACATGTTTGCCAAGCAGTGCCCAAGCAGGTGAAAAAAAACCCAGAAGGAAATTGCGGCACAGTATAACCTGGTGGGCTGGATTTTTAGGCTTGGGGTTTTCAGCCTCAGGGCATTTTCTCATGCCCCCAAAGTAGAATGGGATCAGCAGAACCACTGAAGGGTCTGCGCCAGCTGAAATAATTGTCATCTCAGCAATAACCACTGTGAACAGATGACTCATGACTGGCAGAGCTTCCCCAATGATTTGACCATATTTAAGACCCCAGAATTTTTTTTAATGAAGTTTACATTTCAAGTTAGTCTCCCATACAAAAATTTTTACGTGCATTGTTATGTGACCCCAGTTGCTCTCCCCATACTGCGACAGCACATTCCTCTTTTCTACCCATGATTCCCCATGTCCATTCAACCACTCCTAACCCTCTCTGCCTTCCCATCTCACCTCTGGGCAGAAGCTGCCCGCTTAGTCTCTTGTACCTACTTGAGCTAAGAAGCACACTCCTCACGAGTATAAATTTATGTCCCACAGTCCAGTCCAATCCCTGTCTGAAGAGTTGGCCTCAGAAATTGTTTTAGTTCTGGGCTGGTAGAGAATCCAGGGGCCATGCTTTCTGGGGTTTCTCCAGTCTCAGTCAGACCATTAAGTCTGGTCTTCTTACTAGAATTTGAGTTCTGCACCCTACCTTTATCCTGCTCCATCAGGGACCCTCTCTTGTGTTCCCTGTCAGGGAGGTCATTGGCAGTAGCTGGGCACCATCTAGTTCTTCTGGTCTCAGGCTGATGAAGTCTCTGGTTTATGTGGCCCTTTCTGTCTCTTGTAAGACCCTAGAAATTTTTAACTTGTACTGGAAATAGGAGACCTGGAAGTATAACTCAAAGTTGGTCATAAGTTCATGGTATATGAGCTCGGGGTCTAACTTAATTTGAAGAGAAAAATAAAAGGATATTCTTGTTTTATCTAAAATTTTAAGCTGAAGTTTATACACTCTATGACCAGCTGTATCTTATGATCTAAAACTCGCAAAATTCTGTTGAGCTTTTGACTACATTCCAGCATGCCACAAGAGAACCCATCACTCATCTGTCAGTTTGTCCTACTGTGGTGACTTGAATGTTGCTGTGATGCTGGACGCTATACTACCAGTATTTCAAATATCAGCAGAGTCACCCATGGTGGACAGGTTTGAGTGGAACTTCCAGACTAAGACAGACTAGGAAGGACCTGGTGGTCTACTTCTAAAAACATTGGCCAGTGAAAACCTTATGAATAGCAGCAGAACAATGTCTGATATAGAGCTGAAAGATGAGCTCCTCAGGTTGGAAGGCACTCAAAATATGACTGGGAAGAGCCGACTGCTTAAAATAGAATCCACCTTAATGACATAGATGGACTCAAGGTTTCAGGATCTTCATTTGCTGATGTGGCATGACTCAAAATGAGAAGAAAAATCTCCAAACATCCTTTAATAATCAGAATGTGGAATGTATGAAGTATGAATCTAGGAAAATTAGAAATTGTCAAAAATCAAATGGGATGCATAAAGATCAATATCTTAGGCATTAGTGAGCTGAAATGGACTGGTATTGGCCATTATGAATTGGACAATCATTTGGTCTGCTATGCCAGGAATGACAAATTGAAGAGGAATAGCATTGCGTTCATCATCAAAAAGAGCATTTGAAGATCTATCCTGAAGTACAGTGCTGTCAAGGCATATCCACATGCCTACAAGGAAGACCAGTTAATACGACTATTATTTAAATATACACGCCAACCACTAATGCCAAAGATGAAGAAATTGAAGATTTTTACCAACTTCTGCAGTCTGAAATTGATCAAACATGTAATCAAGATGCATTGATAATTACTGGTAATTGGAATGTGAAAGTTGGAAATGAAGAAGGATTGGTAGTTAGAAAATATGGCCTTGTTGATAGAAATGATACCAGAGATTGCATGATAGAATTTTGCAAGATCAGTTACTTCTTCATTGCAAGCACCTTTTTCAACAACATAACCGTTGACTATACACATGGACCTCACCAGATGGAATACACAGGAATCAAATTGACTACATCTGTGGAAAGAGACAAGGGAGAAATTCAATATCATCAGTTAGAACAAGGCCAGGGGCCATTTGCAGGACAGACCATCAATTTCTCATATGCAAGTTCAAGCCGAAGCTGAAGAAGATTAGAGGAAGTCCACAAGAGCCAAAGTACGGCCTTGTGTATATCCTACCTGCATTTAGACACCATCTCAAGGATAGATTTGACTCACTAAATACTAATGACTGAAGACCAGACAAGTTGTGGCATCATACGTCATACATGGAGAAAGCAAAAGGTCATTAAAAAGACCAAAATGGATGTCAGAAGAGACTCTAAAAGTTGCTCTTGAATGTAGAGTAGCAAAAGCGAATGTAAGAAATAAAGTAAAAGAGCTGAACAGAAGATTTCAAAGGGTTGCTCGAGAAGACAAAGTCAAGTATTATGATGAAGTGTGCAAAGACCTGGAGTTGGAAAACTGTCTTAGTTATCTAGTGTTGCTATAACAAGAATACCACAAGTGGATGCCTGCAACAAACAGAAGTTTATTTTCTCACATTCTAGGAAGCTAGACTTCCGAATTCAGGGCATCAGCTCCAGGGGAAGTCCTCCTCTCTCTGTTGGCTCTGGAGGAAGGTCCTTATCATCCAATCTTCCCCTGATCTAGGAGCTTCTCTTTGCAGAAACCTCAAGTCCAAAGGACTCGCTCTGCTCCCGGCTCTTCTTTCTTGGTGCTATGAGGTCCCCATGTCTCTCTGCTTGCTTCTGTCTTTTGTATCTCAAAAGAGATTGGCTTAAGACACAACCTAATGTTGTAGACTGAGTCATACCTCATTAACATAACTACCCCTACTCCCATTTCATTAACATCATAGAGGTAGGATTTACAACACATAGAAAAATCACATCAGATGTCAAAATGGTAGACAATCACACAAGACTGGGAATCATGGCCTAGTCAAGTTGACACACATTGTAGGGGGACACAATTCAATCCATAACATTACACCCTTTGGCCCCCCAAAATCATATCCTTTCCACATGTTAAAACACATTCACCCCATCACATCACAGCGAAAGTCTTAAATCAGCTCCAAGTCCAAAATCCAAAAATTGCTCCTCATCTGTGAAATCTAGAATACCAGCTATATGTTTCCAAAGTACAATGGTGGAGCAGGCACAAGCTAGATATTTCCATTATAAATGGAAGAAACTGGAGGGAAAGGGGGGATAACAGGCACCAAGGAAATCAGCAGAACACATTACATTAGCCCTCAGAGCTTGAAAATAATCCTCTGTTCTCTGAGACCATTTAGGCAATGGCCCTGCACTCCAGACTCTGGGTGTTGGCCACATTCTCCCGATTCTGAGTGGAGGACCCTTGGCCCTGGGCTTTAGCTCCACCTTCCAGGCACACTGGAATGGCAACTCTGCTCCCTTGACTTTGGGCAACTGCATTCTTCTAGTCCAACTGAGTGGCAGCTCCACCCTTTGAGGCCACAAGGTTGTGGCCAACCCCTTTGAGACTGAGGCAGCTCTGCTTCCTGTGTTCCTTGTCTCCTGGTTCCCTGGCCTCTTGGCCCCTCGGGCCTTGCCACCTGTGTCTGCCCTGCTGGGGCAAGTGTTCCAAAGCTCTTTGGCTCCACTGATAAGTGCCCAGAGGCACCCTGCTCTGCCAGGAAGCCTCCTGTGCAAAGGTACTCAGTTCTCTTGCTCCCAGAGTCAGTTCCAGCACTGTCTCCTGCAGGTCTCCTGCTTCTGCTGCTGCCACTCCTCTGCTGCTGCCGCTTCTTGCCATCTGCACTGTCTCTAGTGTAAATGCTCTCCTCATTTCATAACATCTCTTCCACCTTTTAGGTATCTGTTAGAGAAGCACTAGATGACTGAGACAGAATTTGAAACTCGGAGTAGGGTGCTACTCTAACAGATACCTAAAATGTGGAAGCAGTTTTGAAACTGTGAATGAATAGAGGACTCAGAAGGAAATGAAGAGAGCTTTTACAGTGGAGATGGCACAGATGGTGAAAAGCAGCATCAGAGAAATGGCAGCAGCTGAGAAACAGCAGCAGCAGCAGAACCATGAGACTGGTGTAAGACAGCACTGGAGCCGACCCACAGAGAGAGAGAGAGCTGAGTGCCTTTGCACAGGAGGCTTTCTGGTGGAGTAGGGTGCCTTTGGGTACTTACTGGTGGAGCCAGGCTTGCTGACCCAAGGAACAAGAGAGCTGAGTGTCTTCCAGCTGAGGCTTTCTGGTGGAGTGGTGTGCCTCTAGGCACTTATTAGTGGAGCTAAAGAGCTTTGGGACACTAGCACCAGCAGGGCAGACGTGGGCATTGAGGCCTGAAAGGCTGAGAGGAGGAACCAGGAAGCAGAAGCTGAAGAGACAAGGAAAACAGGAAGCAGAGCTGCCTCAGTCTCTAAAGGTAGAGTCTCCACTCAGATGGCTAGGAGAATGCGGTCGCCCAAAGTCACGGGAGCAGATTTGCTGTTCCAGTAAGCCTCGAAGGTGGAGCTGAAGCCCAGGGCCAAGGAGCCTCCATGCAGAATCTGGAGAATGTGGCCAATACGCATAGTCTGGAGGGCAGGGCCATTGCCTAAATGGTCTCAGAGAATAGAAGATTATTTTCAAGTCCTGAGGGCTAATGTAATGTGTTCTGCTGACTTCCTTGGTGCCTGTTATTCCCCCTTTCCCTCCAATTACTTCCATTTGTAATGGAAGCTTGTGTCTAGCTAGCTTGTGTCTGCCTATTACATCATTGTACTTTTGAAGCAAATAACTTGTATTCTAGATTTCACAGATGAAGAGGAATTTTGCCGAAGATGAGATTTTGGAACTTGGAGTTGAATTAAGACTTTTTCTATGACATGATGGGGTGAATTTGTTTTACATGTGGCAAGGACATGAATTTTGGGGAACAAAAGGCTGGAATGTCATGAATTGTGTCCCCAAAAAATATGTGTCTACTGACTAGGCCGTGATTCCCAGTCTTGTGTGATTGTCCACCATTTTGTCATCTGGTATGATTTTCCTATGTGTTGTAAATCCTACCTCTATGATGTTAATGAGGCAGGATTAGAGGCAGTTATGTTAATGAG